>NC_051158.1:164720399-164862979 GCF_013339745.2 Dermacentor silvarum | reverse complement strand
GCAAAATACACTCTCTTGGTTGGGTGAGTTTTCCAAGATCACCGATAAAGCACTTTCGCCCACACTGAGTTCTCCCGTGCGGCAGTCAACATTTGCACCACACAACTGTAAAAAGTCGATCCCTAGAATCACGTCGTGGGTTGAACGAGGAAGGACAATAAACTCAGTGTTAAAAACTCGACCACCTAATGACACATCCACATTGCAAACTCCGACCGGATATAATGAGTCACCACCCACTCCACGAAAACTTGTGCTCTGGTCCCAACAAAACATGACTTTGCGTCCCAGAAGACTTTTAAACAGCACGCTCATGACGGAAACAGTTGCACCCGTGTCGACTAAAGCCATGGTAGACACACCGTCAATACACACATGAACCCTATTCTTCAGCATGAAAACAGTTGGAGGTATCTCAGTCGGCAGCACATATTTTCCAGCGACCTCACCCCCATCGGTCGCGCTGGCTAGTTTTCCGGCGGGGGTGACGGGAAGCGGCGCCGCGGAGATGATGACGGGATGCGCCGCCGTGGAGATGGTGATCGATACGCTCGGAAAGCTGGTGGTGGTGTCAGGGTGCGGTCGGAAGCAGGCGAACGGTTACGAGGTCTTCCCTCTCCAAAGTAGCTTCCTAAGGTGTAGGTACGTGGCCTTTCTTCTCGGGAGTGGCTTCCTAGAGCGGAGTTCCCTGGCCGCTGGTTGTCCATGATACGACCACTGTGCCACGCAGATGGCATCGATTGCCCATAGTTTGAAGGTCGACGTTGGGTGCAGTATCTAGCTATGTGACCTGGTGTGCCACAGCTGTAGCACACAGGCATAGGGCGAACATCGGGATGTTGAAGACACTGTTCAGCCGTGGCCGTGCGTTGAGAGTAACCAATATACTGTCGTTGCGAGTCATAGGCAGTGGCTGGTCGTCGTGAGCGACCGTTGCGTGGGCGCTGATCAAGGCTTTGTTCAAAAGAATCGTTATAGGACGGCTGGTTCAGGTCATGATGTGGACCATCTCTATAGCTGCCAAAGTCCGCTGCGTTTACTGAGTGCTGCCAAAGAGTCGAGGGGGTTGCACACATGGCGTCTCGGAAAGCGCAGGAGCTGTAACGTGGGGCCACATACCGTGCTTGTTCTTCGTGTCGAAGGAGTTCCTCACGGACAATCTGCCGAATGGTGGACGATAAGTCTGTTGGAGGATTCGTGTCCACACTGGCTACAGTCGTCACATTAGCTAGCCGTCCAAATTTCGGGGCAATTCGACGAGTCTTCAGTGTTTCGAAGGTACGGCAGTGCCGTATCACATCTGATACGGTTTCCAAGTTATCTTTCCCAATGAGGAAGTTGTATACATCTTCCGCGATTCCCTTCAAAAGGTGTCCCACCTTATCCTCTTCTGACATTCGGGGGTTTACGGTCTTACACAGTTTTAGAATTTCCTCGATGAATGTGGTGCAAGTCTCTCCAGGGACCTGAGCCCTCTGAGCTAACGTTGATTCCGCTCGTTTCTTCTTGGCATCCGAATCGCCAAAACACTTCTTAATCTCGTCAACGAAACAGGCCCAGGTAGTTAGCGCGTCCGCATGGTTGTCATACCACACCATCGCTGTGCCACTCAAAAAGAAAACAACGTTCTTCAGTTGGGATACGGCGTTCCAATGATTGTACTGGCTTACCCTTTCATAATGGGTGAGCCACTCATCGACATCTTCTCCTGCTTTTGCGGAGAACGTGCGTGGCTCTCGGTAGTGTTGAATCGGAGCTGGTCCTGTCGATGGAGTACTGGGAGCATCTTCTTCTCTAGGCATGATGGTGGCCGATGGCAAAAGTCCGGCAAGGCGGCGGCTTCTCCGAAGGTCTTGTACGGACGATTCCGTTGTCGGTCGTGGGAGGTACACAGCACAGCTCCACCAAATGTTACGCCGAGAAGCGTTTATTTAAATCTGCAGGGCAGATGAAAAGGAACGGTTGGCGTGTTGCAAGCCCGGCACAAAAGCAACCAGCCGAACGTCGTCTTCCTTCTTCACCAACAGTCCCCGTGGTCATTCGCGCTGCTTCTGCCCTCTGTTATGAGAGCTCGTGACAATATCAACAATGGCTCGAGCGTGTTCGTCTTCTGTCACAGCTGACTCGTTGGTGACCCTCGGCGCAACCGCGCGAACGCGCTCGTGCCACTGCTTACGCGTTCGTCGTCGTCGTTTTCTTCCACAGTTGGCTCCGTTGCCGCTCATCATTCCAGCGTAGAATTTCACTGCTCTCATCGTAACGGGGAGGCCACGTTTACGGGGGTATGGGTCATTGCTTAAGGGCTATGAGTCATTCGTTGTCTTACCGTGACGGACAGATTTAATTTTGAAGCAAATTAATTTCGAAGAATCGCAAGCGGCAATGCCACAAAGGCGGACTGCGCGCATACCGTCAGTAACGACGTTTTCTCCGTCGCAGCTGAACGTGTATGTAACCTCATTAATAAACACAAATACGTAACCAATAATTGAGAAAGGCTTTAATGTACCATTGGGATTAACCCAATGACAAACACCGGGGCCACACGTTTCAGCTTCACTGGTTAACCACCTGTACTGAGTGCTTGGGAGGCGAATTTTAAAAAATCTATTATATTGGCACCCCAGGCGCATTTCTTCCGTTGCCGTCGCCGTCGCCATTAGGTTCGGTATAACGCCCAAGCGCGATAAAATCATCTCCGCGCGTCGTATGCTGTATGTGTGAGTGAAAGCGTGCGAGAGTGAGCCGGCGATCGCGGCTCAATCTCGCACACGCAATGGAGGAAAGTGAGAAGGAAGTGCGGCGTCTTCCGTAGCGCGCGACGCTCCGGGAGGAGGGTAGGGAGGGGTGGGGGTGCGTTCTACTTGGACGAGCAGGCCAGCCCGGGCCACTGAATCTTGAAAGCTATCTGCGTCGGGGACAAATTCCGCCGTGCGCTGTGTTTCGCGGCTTAGTTCTCGTTGATGCGAGACATAGCACGAAAGTGAGATCGCTCGCTGCTGCCGCCGCGCTGCCTCACTCCAGCGTTTTTACAGCGAGTTTCCGCGGTCATCCAGTGAGCTGTGTTCGTGTGACACCATGCTCGCTAGTTTAGTTAGTATGCGTATGTTTACAAGTTGATGCGGCCGCTAAAACTACTATCCTTACTTCGTACAGCTCTCCACTAATTTGCTATCGCAAGCGATGCTTCGCATTTCGGGCGAAACGGAGACTTTCCATTTTTTGGTGCTTTTCCTTTCCCTTTTGCGGCTACGCTGCGAGCACGTGCCGGAGTCATGTAACACAAAGCTGTTAACGGTATTCAACAGATGACTTATCACACACATCCTGCTTCTCTGCAAATAATGTTCATGTCTCGTGAACCGGTGCCCAGGCAACGCAACAGATGGGAGCAGGTATCCGTTTGCCATGTGTGGGATTGCTGGTGCACCACTGCCTCCCAGTTTTGATCTTGCGCCGCCAAAACGTCTTCTATGTCCGCCAACAGTCCAAGCCGCGGGTGCTCTATGTTCTCCGCCTCTGGCAGAAATATGCAACTAAGGACGTCATTTATGGCCTTGAAGATTGTTTCTGTATAGTTTTTTAGGCGCATTTCGTTACTTCAGCATGCAGCACTTCTTCCTTATCTTCTCTATTCCCTCTCACAAATGCTTCTTGTTACGGCAGTTTGAAGTTCAGTTCGTAATATTGCATTTCTTTCCTCTGGATAAAAGTACGCTTGATAGAGCCTGTGCTGTATCATCCCGTGGTCCTGTAAATAGAACTGCTTTTTAAAATGCGCTTCCCCACTAGATAGGTGCTGTCATCTTCGGCACGCAGTATCATCGTTCACAGCGATTTGGGTGGTGATTTCAACAAGCTAACACCTGCTCCTGCATGTATAGCGTACTGCCCCGCCCTTTTTTTTTCTATAAAGCATCCATGTCACGCTCACGAAGACGCGCATTGCGTGCATGTTTTCTCTGTAGGTGCTTCTCTTGTGGCGTTGTTCACGCCGCAGCCTCATGGGCCCCGTCTTGTCTTGCTGCGTTACGAGCCTCGTTGGAAAGTCACCTTGTCTCTGGAACATCGTGATGGCTCCAGTATAATGACGGCTTCTTGTGATTTCCCAATCCGCCGTGTCCACTGCCTGTCACGGCATGAGGGACATGTACTGCTGCGGCACTTTCTGGATTAGCGTATGGACAATAATCCACACATATGTTGACGTGTACATTTGTGTGTCGTAAAATGCTAAGAGACATGGACGAGAAAGCGTACGCTGGTTATGCTGAAGTAAAGAGCCACTTGCATTTATCGCTGGTTCCACGTATCAGGTAAATCTGCACCTTTTCAAAAGCTATGCGCTACCAGATATCGACCGATCTTGAACGAGCAGTTTTCAGTTCAAGTAGTTTCTAAAAAGAGTCTTCGAACACTCGCAAGAGCAAGACATACAAAAAATAAAAAAAAGGAAAAGAAACAGAACAAAAGGAGGAGGAGCAATGCCATTTTTCTTGGAGCAAGCACTCACGCATGCGGTATTTAACACTTGGGCCAAGCAGCATCTCACCGCGTCTGCAGCGTGTTCTGCATCGCTGCAGACAGTAAAATTACGACACCTAAAGTGTAATTTACTTGATAAAAAAGTCCCTGTTAAGGTTATAGTGTCATAATGTCGTCAGTATACGTACCTCGAAAGTAGGCCAAAGCCTGCGCATGGCACCTTCTAGGTCTCGTTGGTCGTTAACGTAAGGTATATTTGGATAGACGTCTATGACACCATAGTGGAAGATTCGGTCTGCCCATAGGCTGTGGAGTATTGCTTTGTCGACATTCCCCCGATGAATGTGGGTAACGAATATGGTTGCATATCTAAATACGGAATAAAGAAGTATTATCGGATATTTATGAACAGTTACACAAAATAATATATACGCCTTTCCGCATCAGTCGCACTCATCACCGACCCTACCAACTTCAAGATCGCTGTTCAGAATGCCATTAGTTAAAATTTTTGTTTGTATTTTTACTGCATTATTTTTTGTTTTTGACTGCACTCCTTTCTGTAACACCTTCAGGCCTTGAAAGTATGTGAAATAAATAAATAAATATACAATTAACAACCTGGCAAATATCGTAAATAATCACAGCAAAACCGAACATCGCGCAAATTCAGAGGTGCTTTTCATCACTCTGTCCTTTAAACGCGCTGCTCAATCTTCATGCCGTTTGCAAATATGCGACATTAGCAAAGTTGTTATCGTCGGACATCTGTCCGGAAATTGGTGTAGTTCAAATTTGCGAACCCGACTCTGCGCAGAGACTGCGCTTTATCTATAGCTGGATAAAAATATGATACGAATAAATTCTTATCAATTGAAATTTATCAAATATACAAAGAGCTTAAATGCTGGTACATTTTTTACAGCACATAATATACTATTTACTATGGGCGTCTGGTCTACCTTTTGTTTTGTACGATATACTCCCCTGAATTAAATGCAATACTGCCATTATTGCGTTCAAAGTGCCACAATCTATCATTAAGGATAATGCAAGAACGACATGTTTCGACAGAAGAGAACAAGCGAATCAGTGCGTGCCCCATACTCACTCATTAACTTATTTACTTCAGGAAAAACGTTGGTGTCACTGAACTAAAGTTAGGTTTTTGACAGAGGCATATTCACCACAGGAGTGCCGAGAGAGTGCCGACAGTCCCAGATATTTCCGTCCACAACACTACTGGTAATTTGCTTGGCATTCTACTTCCTACGGTCAGAAAAAGCCTTACTTCCAATAGAAAGAAGAGAGGGGAGCGCGAGATGGAGACGAAGTGATTAACAGTTATCGAAGTGAATAATGTACGCAGTGCCGATGAAGGGCGAAATGCATTCAATTAAAAGACGTTTCGGCTCCCTAACGAGAGCCTTGTTGACAATTAGAGCAAACGGAGAAGTACCCTCATCTAGGTACCTGTCACCAGGTGTTGCAGGAACCACGCATGTAAAGGGGTGGGACTGTCGGCATTCTTGTCAAGCGTGTGCACACTGGTTTTAATAGTGAGAGGTTGTAAAAGCAAACGTGGAATCAGTTTTATTTTGGTGGTGATCAAACAGGCCTGATTACAGTTTATCATGTGCCCACTCTGCGAGGGCATTAGATGCCACATCCTTATTTCTTATTTACACCATTAAATATTCATCAGACTTCAAAGTGGTCGACCAAGGCTCCGTTGAATCTTTGTTCTTGCACTTTCGATTACTTACAGACAGAAAGACGAAATTTTATACAAAGTCGATTCGTTTCGTGGAACAATTCAGGATCACATATTGTCAGACTTGTCTGAGGATTGCTTGTAGATGGGTAGTTGGATAGCACTGGTGAGCTTCATCAACACAATTGCCGAATGAGCACGAAAGTACTGGATTACAAAGTTGATGAGTTACTGCGAGTCAGTTGATAAGAAATTATCAAGGAACTTTCGACGTACGCGGGAAATATTGTCTGCCTCCAATTTTTTTTATCCCTCCCACAACCTGTTCATGGCTTCTTGAAGTATTCACTAAACCAGAATTCATTAGAATTACATGCCGCTCTTATTGATCTTGTTTATTTTCCAATGTAGAGTACAACGCAATAACTTTGAGGAATTATTTCTGAGCTGCAACTGCTCACGTTAGCCCTCAGATGAAACGTTACCTAAAAATCAGGGTAGTTAACCGGACTCAGCCTGGTTAACCTCCCTGCTTTTTCTTATGGTCCCCTTTTGCTCTGTCTAACCGTCAAAATTAGGGAGGTTTTATACTCACTCGAAGTCAATGGCTACACCAAACTGTGTTCTCGAACTTCTGCGGGCTTCTCGGCGAAAACGCTGAAAGTTGGGCAAAAGTTCTTCTGTAAGCGAATTCTTGTAATCCTTGTAGAGGGACTCGTACAGAGCAAAATCACAAAGACCGTCTTCAGGAAACCTTTGTGCTGACGTAAGCTTGGCGCCGTAGACGCATGTCAAAGGCCTCTGGGGATTTTCTCGTTCTGCCGAAAGAGTTGCAGAATATTAACAAATAAGAAGAAGACATAAAAATGCATATCTGCTCCACTGCTAAGAATTTCACTATCACTTACATGAAACACTGTCGTCGTAGTGAATGACACGCAATAATAACCCCAGAAGAAAAATGTAATGAATTGATGGACATTACCAGAGGTCATTCTACGCAAACTGACCAGGTTTTTTTTTTTTTTTTGGCCATCACGGATTCGTACGAAAAATGTTGTACGTGCTGGCGGGAACGCGAAACTACATATCCCAATTTATTCGACCCATAGAAAATGCTCGTTAAGTGGCGAATCTTGTATTCTTAGACAGGTACGAGTGCCTAGAGTAAAAATCTTGGATAATATTTTTTACACCGATGATCTCTTATGCTTGCTTTTAGTGGCATTTTGTATAAGTAAATACATTCCTGCAATCAGTGGTGTAAAGTTTACTTCAAGTAATCAAGGCGACGAATAAATCACACTTGATCGGACCGTCCGTCAGAGAATAAAGTCAGAGAAACTGTTTTTACGCCAACTAAAATGAAATGATCATGTTATTTATGCAGAAAGGATATTTATACAGCGGCAGCAAGGATGTTCCACATCTGCCTCCAAGGCCGTGTGCGGTGGCGTTGGCTAACATTGTCAGGGTTAGTTCTAGTTGATAAACATAAATACCCCAAAATGTGGAACGACAAACGGTGTCGCGGTAGCTCCATTGGTAAGAGCATTGCAGGTGTAATGCGAAGACGTGGGTTCGTATCCCTACCTGCGGCCAGTTATCTTAGAGCGCTCTTAACGCCCATTGCTGCCGCTAGCGTCGGCGTAACCGAGCGAAGGAGCACAGCGAGAGAGAGAGAGAAAACTTTACTTTCATGTTGGGTGGTGTGGTGAAAAGGCCCTCAGTCAAGAGCCTCGCTTGCGGCATTCTTGAGTGCAGCATTGGTAAACGCCGCAAGGCACCGTTGGTCGTCCGTGTTGGTGGCTTCTGTCAGCCACCCGGCATGGGGTTTAAAGGGCAACTCCGGCGATTTTTTTACCATGTCGAGCTAATAAAATATTTACGTTCCCGAGACCCTCCTGTGACGCACCTGATAGCAGAATTGTTCCGCAAATTCGAAAATAATTTTAAATAAGCAAAAAAGCGCAAAAACGAAACCGAAACCTGAGCAAGCAGCCGAGCGAACCTCTGCATGTGACGTCACGAATGTATCACCGGCGGGGAAGGCGCGCAATGCATGCTGGTCTCGCCCGCGGGGTGAACGAAACCGGCGAAGAGCAGACGCTCAGCTTATTCGTGACCGCGCCGGACCTTCGGGGACCTTCGGGTGACATTGCATGTAAGCTGCACCACCTATTCGGATCTGTCAAACAGTGGCAGTTATGATTCAGAAGAATTCAATAGCCACGAATCACCGTCCTCCACCACTAGAGCCAGCACCCATGCGCAACATATCGCGCTGCGACATGAAGACCAAGGGTAGCCCTAACCACTGATATACGTGCTGCTTGCTATTTTAGGTGTTTTACCCCTCTCAGCGAACCGCTTCGCATGCTCACTGTAAGATGTGGAGCATGACTTTCCGCATTTGTATACCACAAGAACGCCGCTGACAGTCCAAAGCACCGACCGGTGCATTTGTTTACATCGGCAGGTACAGTGACCACTCGTACGTCGTTGGCTTGAGATAGCCGCTCATCGGTGACATCAATTAATGTCAGAACATATCAAAACACGTCGATTTTGTGCATCTAAGCACCGTTACATCACTCTGGGTCGCACTGATACCACGCACCTTCGAAACAGCGAGCGGGAGACCGTATAGTAGGGAAGCGTTGTGCAGCCTGCTTGTTTATTCTTCGTATTCTCTTCATGCACACAATTAGTGTTCCGTAAAGTAGACATAGATTGGGACATTGCGCGTATGATCGTTCATTTAGAGAATGTATAGTTTTCTCGCGGAAACGCCGATGTCATGAAGTATGACATCGCTGGCAGCTGAACGAGACGGTTGTTTACGCATGCTGTATCGAAGGGGCCTCCACTTGCTGCCCATTTGGGATACGAGGCAAACAGTGCACCTCGTAAGCTAAATAATGTCAGCATAACAATAGGTAATAATACACCCACGGATTTGCGTAGTCACATTTCATTTAGGGAAGCGCTGGCGAGTGCGACTGGCCGCATTCGAGAACGGCAACGTATACAGATGTTGATTGCGCGTCGTGTTGTCGCTTTTTGCGTGTGCACTGTACGAAATGAGGAATGGTTTATTTCAAATCCGTATAGTCAAAACTGAACTACAGAAGCAGCTTTCCTCATCCTAATAGCTTAATTAGCTTCATATCAGTGGGTCTGGTCCGCCAGCAGCAGACGCACGAACTTGGCCACTGTGATAGGCTTAACCTCGGTTGAACGCGATCGGCATCGGCTCAAACTGTGTTTGCGGATGGCGAGGGCTGAAGTTCGTGCAGCCAACAACGCAACACCGCTTGCCAACCCGCATCACTTCTTGAGTGCAGCATTGATAAACGCCGCAAGGTGCTGTTGGTCGTCGGTGTTGGTGGCTTCTGTCAGCCACCCGGCATGGGGTTTAAGGGAAAGATTTCTAGGGGCAGGCAGGGGAGGTGGGGGCGGTCCACAGGACCAGAGGATATGGGATGTCTTCGGGTGTTCGCCACAGTGTCGGCACGGTGGGGATTCTCAGGTAAGAGGCCGCGGAAGTGGTGCATTCGCGCTGGCGTAGGGAGTGTGCCACTCTGGGCCTGACCGATGAGTACACCCTGATCACGGGGGAGCTCTTTTCTAAGCTTAGGAAACTTGCGCATTGCCTCTTGATAAGGCCGCAGAAGCAGAGGAGCCCACCTTGTCGTCTGGGCTCGTTGCGGAATGTCGGGCGCCTGGTTCAGAGTCTCGCAGGCGAGCTGATTAGCTCTTTCATTTCCCGGCATCCCGTCGTGACCAGGTATCCAGATGATTTCTAAAGGCCTCTGTAGTGCTCTTGCATAAGCGTGGAAATGTGCGCCGGGACATCGTTGTGCAACAATTTTCTGCAAGCTGCCATGCAGTCGGTAAATATGATTCGTCGGTAGGCTGAATTGCTAGGGGGCATATGTTTGATCCCGATTGCGATGGCCGTCAGCTCCGCTGAGGTCGGATATGTCTCTGGGATTACCGCCGTCTGTATAGTTCGGAGGTTATTATTCACGACTGCTATAGCGGAGCCCTGCGCCCCAACACTAGCATCAGTGTAGAAGTAGATGCCGTCAGTCTGTCTTGCCGTATACCTCATGAAGTAGGCAACTCGCTGGCGTCGCTTCTCCTTGTCTCGTTCGGGATTCATGTGGCGTAGCAGTGGAACTATGGTAAGGAGTTCACGTTGTTTCGGTGGTATTTGGTGCGTGTCCACAGTAGGCGAAGCTCGAGGATGATGACCGATGCTATGGAGGATGTACCTGCCTTGACTTGTGCGCTGGAAACTGCAGTTCTTGGCGACGGCTATGAATACTGACTAGTTCCGCCACAGTGTTGTGGGAACAACGAAAGATGAGAGTGAAGGCGGAGCCCCGAAAAACGCGAGGAGAAAAACGGAGAGGGACGGTGCAGGGGGCAGAAAGCGGAGGGTGACGCGCCCATGCGTCACCCACGCGCTGCCTCTCACTATCTCCCGATTAGCGAGGCAGTCGCGCCACACTTCGCACCGTTTGCAACTTGCCACATGAGCCAGATTGTCCGCGCCAGCTAATATATCGCGAAATGAGAACACGTATGCAGCTCCGCTCAAATTTAGCATTAGGGAGTATTATGATCGTCGGTGAAAATGTTAAAATATAAGTACGTAAATCAATTCTCGCCAGGAGCTCTGAGCATCCAGTGCCAGAGCAATTTCTGGACAGCCACGTTCTGTCCGGCTATGAAAAAATTCTGCAGGGACACTTAAGATTGCTTACGTGTAGGAATGCGAAAGGATAAAAGCCCTTCTGGTGAATTTTTTTCCCGCCCGTTCCTTGTTCACGCAAGCTCTCGCCTGTGTTCTAACTGCGTCTCGATAAGACCAAATCAAAACGCGCCAAGTGTCTGAACGCACTCGCTTGCCCGCAAGCTCATAACTCGAAGGACCGCTCTGCGGCGTTCAGTTGGACATTCATACTTTTTTATCTCATACACTCATTTTCTACGCTTATGACGTGCACATTGGTTGCGTCGTCACGTGCCTAACGACACACGCACTAGGCACACGTTTAAGTCAACCAGAACCGTGGAGCTGCTGTGGCGTCGGGGAAGCGTGTTTGTCTCGCACCCATCAGGCCCGGGTTCGATTCTCATCACGGCTGCAATTTACGTAAACTTCTTTTCAAAGGTATTAATTTATATTGTTTTCAGGAACCTCACTGATCAATTGGACGTGAATCGGAGTATATTTTTGACGTGCGTTTGCTCTTTGCAGCCGGCCATTTTTGGTACCATCCTTCGATCAGGTTGCCGACTACAACGCCTGATTTTCGCGTAATGGGGCATATAATGCTTTCGGACTAAAAAGTTCAGTTTGGTTGGCTTATTAATGCATCTTTAGTGTGTACACGCCACTTTGACGTGGTGAGTTGTGCTTTGTGAAGACGCGTGACCGACAGGTGAGGGGAGCGTGGCCCAAAAACACTTTCACCAATCGTGGAAGGTTAACGGTGACAAAGGCGTAGAATCGTAAATAACTTGTTTCTTTTGTTCGGCCTAATCACGCAGAATATGTGTGTACACGTCATCTTGAAATAGGGAGGTTTGGCAGTTTTTGTTACATCTCGTGAGAGACAATGGAAGCGGGCATGGCCAACACACCTAGATGGTACAAAGCCTGTTCACTCCGATCCATGACGTCATGCTACCTGGCTCGAAATTGCCATTGCCAAGCCTGACGGGACGAAAGCGGTGACGTCGAAATAACCGCTGCTTACTCGGGAGCCTCCCAATTAGATTCTATAGTAGTCGGGCCAGTTAGCATGGTGTCATGGATCGGAGTGAACACCTTCTACTATCTAAGTAGTGTTGGCACGGTGCCGAGATTTTTGGTACATCACGGACGACTAACGAAGGAAATGTAATAGGAAGAGATTGGAACAGCTTTAAGTTATAACAACAACCTTTAAGAAGGTATTTGGTCACTTAGAATCTTAGTAATATTGTTGGTGATGTAAATCGACTGTAACTTGCTCTGGTAAAGTTCCTTGGGTGACATTGGCTTAGTTCAATGCGTAGCTACCATTTTATCTCTGGAGGGGCACATGAGCCCCGATTTACCGCTACTTATAGAAAGACTATGGGGAATGTTACTATGCCTGGCACCTTCAGTGCAGTCACAGCGACAACATAGCCGGGATAGACGAGTAGGAACGCTCAAGCCGTAGCTAGGGCCTGCCAGCGATGAACTTTAGGGCCGCGTCTTCTCCGAAAGACATAGCGAAGAGCTCATTAGTGAACAATCTGGGAGCATGAAAGCTGCTTTGCTAGGCAAAGCGCAATCTTGAGATCTCATAGTTTCAAGTAAAAAAATAATTAGAAAAAAATGTGGGCAGCTTGCACTAGTGGTGCAAGGCTGGAGTAAACAGCGGAGCTGGTGATCGACCCAGCTTCTTCCAAGTTTTACTAGGCTTAAATTAGAAAAAAATGTGGGCAGCTTGCAGCGTGACTGTAGCCACCGCCAGAGGCGCCGGCTGCAGTCACGGACACCACGTGCTTTCGGTGCGACCGCGGGGAAACGGGGAAACGCGGATGGCGTCGGCAGCAGCTCTGCGCGTTGCCTCGTTGGTGCTGTTAAAATTTCTTTCTCTCTCTGTAGCTCTCGCTCTCATTATCTCTTTCTTTCTCCCGAGCATTGCGAGCGCCGCGCGCATGCTCTCCTTCCCTCTCCTTAACGTCCCATGTCAGGGCAACATGTGCACGGCACGGAGATGGGACGAAGCACACGCTTGTCCGCGAGGTGGTTGCTACGCAATGCGCGGGGACGTCATCGCCAGGCGCAGTTTTTGTAGCGTGAGCTACAGTGGCCGAGATTGAGCAGTTTCGTGTGGCTCCTGGAGTGCCATGCTGCGCATGCGCGAGGAGCAGTGACGTCACACGGCGCACAGCTGGCGCGTCGGGCGTTTGTCCAGCGTTTGCGCTGGGCGTTTGATCGTTGGCGCTGGGCGTTTACCAGTGTGGTATAGCCATGGAGAAGGAGAGCGACATTGCTGCTCAGCGGCGCAGAAGAGCGGAGAAGCTTAAGTCATCTGATCCCGAACTAGTTGCCTGGCAATTAGCGGTTGAGCGCAGGAAGAACGAACGGAAGAAGGCTAAACGTGCTGCGGAGACACCGAAGCAAAGGGAGGAACGTCTAGCAAAGCGGCGTCGCCAGGAGGCTGAGTGACGTGCCCGAGCATCTCAGCAGCAGCAACAACAAGACGCCGTCGATGACGTCAAGGCTCGCTGATTGACTGACTATACGGTGAAACTTAGCGAAAGCGCCAGTGCGACTCGGACCTTCGAGACGGACTTCGTAAACAATCTGTTTGGATATGTGTGCGACGTGTGTGAAAGACTGTGGCACATGAGAGACTTGACGCCGGTAAGTAGTGTCATGCGTGAAACGTTGAGTTTAGCGGCGCCGCCTGAGTGGGGTGAAACCGTGGCGCGGGTTTGTACAACGTGCAAGAACTTTCTCGTTAAGCAGAAGATTCCACTCTTTAGCGTTGCCAATGGGTATCGTTACGCGCCCATGCCAACAGGTCTATCGGTTCTGAAGGATGTGGCCGAACGCTACGTATATCCTGGCATTAGGCGAGCTAAGCCACTGCTATTTGTTCACACTACGCGGCCTAACCAAGAGCCTAAACAGATCCGCTGTTAAAAAAAAGACGGGGCTTGCTTTCTACTGCCACATGCCAATTGCCGACGCCGACTCGCCACCTCGGGAGGTAATAAAAATATAAGGAAGACGTCTAAGAACACTTACAACATAAAAAGAAAGAAATCCCTGAAAGTCATCATAGCCTTGATGGCGAACTTTTTAAAAGAACAAAAAAAAAAGCAATACGAGCGTTTTGTGCCGGGAACTGATGAACTTGGCCCCAGAATGTTACTAAGATTCGTATATAAGACCTGTGAATCTACATGAATAATCTTTAACCTGCAAACGTGTAGCCAACGCCCTAATAACTTCGCTAAGAAAAACACACACGCCTACACCAACAGACACACGTACAATATGAGCGCAGCTTTAACATGTGTGCTCATTCTTTTCCTTGAGTTATTCGGTTATGCTCAGCTCAGTCATTAAGAAGTTGCACCAACTATCGCTTTTCAAAGAATATATGGCGCTTCCTGCAGTGAATAACACGACTTTGCCAGACACTCGAAAAAATTAGAAACTAGTAAGCTCATGCGTCAATGAGGTATTTAAGAAGTGTCTGTAAAAATATTCTGCTAAAAAACCAAACAAACAGATAACTTCATAGCATGCTTACAGATCAGCCTATATGAATTTTCTGCACGATCTGTAAAGGTTATGGACTAATTTTCTACAGGCTTTTGGAAGAGTGTTTATAGAATCTTCTATATAACCTTTTTTGAAGCACTTAAGATGCCTCTTTATTAACAGTGATTTCATAATGCTTTCGAGAGCCGACAAGCGCTCGACCTTCCAAAGTGACGAGTACGTGCTGGTTCGACGGGTATTGCCGCAGCCTTCTCACACGACCCCGGATAAGCCGATGTACGAAAAGCTTTAACCAAATTATGTGGTGAAGCTGAAGTTTGGGTGGCGTTTGGGGAAGATTGTTGTTTCTTCTTTATTCTAATGGGGACAATTTGCGTTACCGACATTTCAACTAATCAACATAAATATTTTCGCTCAATTTGTCCTCATGATGTTTTCATTAACACGCAAAGTTTTCTCGACTGCTGTGCCTTCAAAATATGTTCCGACGCGGGCTCTTAGGCGATAGTTGAAGTACAAGAATGCATATAATAGGGAGATGTCGACACAAAGAAAAGAAGCTACGTTATGCTGACGACATTATTTTCGGGTCGCGGTTCACGACAAAAACTTGCGCAATGAACCCTTTATTGTGTTGCTGTGCTTTAGCTTGTGCTTACGCGTGCTGAACCACTTCTTTGGCAACTAATTGCTTCACCTGCTTCCAGAAAATTCCTGTGACGGCATACTGGAGTCTGCGCCCACGGGCGCAAAATTCACAGCTGCATGGTTTCAATACTCTATATGTTCAACTCACTGGGTGTAGATGATGGCGTCGGTGTAGTAGTAGTGGTACTCGTAGTCGTACTAGTCGTAGTAGTCGTAGTAGTAGTGGTAGAAGTCGTAGTAGTTGTAGTAGTAGTCGTAGTCGTAGTAGTCGTAGTAGTCGTAGTAGTAGTGGTAGTGGTAGTCGTAGTGGTAGTCGTTGTGGTAGTGGTAGTCGTAGTGGTAGCCGTAGTAGTCATAGAAGTAGTGATACTCGTAGTGGTAGGGGAAGTCTTAGTAGTCGTGGTACTCGTAGTAGTCGTCTTAGTCGTAGGAAGTTGTCGTGGCCGTGGATGGTGTGGTGCCCTTTGTACTATTTGGTGTTGGGCTAGGCGTTTTCCCTAGCATCGAGCTTGAACTGGGAGGCATTTTGCTTGGCGTCAAGTTCGGACTGGGAGGTGTTTTCTTTGACGTGGATGTCGGAGCTGCATGAAATAGAGGAACATTCAGTCGATTTGCTTGTAACCACAACGTTTGCTAGAAAAATTACAAGGAAGAAACCTGCCGCTAAATTCGTTCCGCCAAACTGAAAACGCTGAGTATACAATTTTTGTTAACGATTAGGATTCGCTTTATGCAAACTACATTTTTTCTTTCTTGTGGCCGAGCGGTGTAGCGTGCTAGTTGTACCATTCTTTAGAGCAGATATATCTATGTAATACGTATAATCGCCATGCTAGATGGAGCGAGGCACCTGCGGCGCACGTAGGCACTGGCGCCAGACTTGCTGTTAGCCATTTTAATACAGGGTTAGCCTAAATGATACATCGGGTTTCAAAGTACTGTTTATTTACAAGTATACGATATACAATGACGGGTGAGACATGGAAAGATACATACACTCACCAAGTTTCTGGTAGATTCTAAAAACGTACAGTGGGGTGTGCGCCGTTGATAACCCAGCACAATTCCAAACGGTAATCCAGTTCCATACGTACGTTCACCAGCATGTTTCCGATAATGTCCGTCGCAGCAGCAGTGATGCGTTCCTGCAGTTCTTTCACCGTTGTTGGCGTTGGGGATACATAAACTGTATCCTTAACATAACCCGAGAGGTCAGTGTACCTTTCTTTTTATGTATTACCCGTCTTTGCACGTCGTATACTTGTCAATAAACAGTGCATTGAAACCCGATGAATCAGGCTAACCTAGTATAAAATCATGTGGTTCAAGGCAGCCGCGCCGACAACAGGTGATATGCAAAAGGTATCGTTGTCGAGTGTCTAGCGACCACAAAACGTTTCTCAATACAGCCTACTAGAAGCTTACATTCGTTCACAATTCAAGCTTTCTTGCTGTAAGCCAGGACTAAAAGTTGTTGCTGATGCGAGGCACCATGTTGTGAAGCGGCTACCTAATTTCTAGGCAGCAGTTCATCTTCTGCACGTGCAGAAGAGGATCACTTGCCTGCTCGGAAAGACGGCAGGACCTTCACCACGCCACCCTCCCTACTTCGGATTTCAGTGTCTCAGGGAACGGCTCACTGCGCTATGCCACTGTCTCCCATTAGCCCACCAAATATAGTGATATCTCCAGTACCAGTACACTTTACGTGGCCAGAAACCGACGGTACAGACGCGACAAACCTCGGGAAAGGAGGCATATAAGGTTTTGCTTTAATAAAGGAATTACGCGCTTGATGGCGTATATTTGTAGCATTGAGGATGTTAAGAATCGTTCACTGTATTATGGTGTAACTGTGTAGAGAACAGAGCAAGCAACCAGCACACATTTAGGGTTAGTTTATATTGGGTGAAAGAAAAGCCGATTCGTTAGATGAATTCGGTCAGCTCGGGAAGCAAGTCGGTGATTAAGGATTTTTTTGTTAAGTTGCATGTCGAAGTTTTACCCGTCAAAACATGGTTAAGTAATACGGTTTTTTTTTTGTGCCGTGGACAACGCACTGCGTTCTCTGCCCCTATCCAGAATCGTTGCAACACGTCTTTTTGTTTTGTACAAATGCAGCACACTTTTGGCACAACATACGAATTGTGTTTAATGTACAGATATACCCAAATTGGGAAGACAAAGTTTTTGAGAGTTCAACACCATAAAAATGACAGCTGTTTCGAAACCCTGATATTACTAGGTTTGTATGCAATTTGGAGATCACGAACTGACTACATGCTAGCTCTAGAAAACGCGAAACCGGCATGGACCCACTTTTGTGATGCTTTTAAATACACAAGTTCCCTGCTTGACGGTGAAGATGAGTCTAGCAAGACATGGCAGGTGTGGCAGAAGCGCCTGCAGCAAAGACTGGTCTTTATGTAGATGTGTGATTCCCTCTCTCTGTGTTTATGAAACCTGTGAAAAAAAAAACCCCTTCAGTGCTGGGTACTTGCTATGTTGGATTAAGAATAAAGTGAATGGAAGAAAAAAAAAGGAAGCAAGTCGGGGAGACAACAGTAGCAGCCACGGTCAATAAAGTACTGGCGGGGGGGGGGGGGGGGGAGGAAGCTTCATAAAAAGCTTCAGGTTAAAAGTTAGTTTAATGCTGCGTGGAATTCTAAGCACACACAGCTATAGCTGATGAAGCCCCCTTCCGGAATCGATGTCCTTGACACAGTCACTGGAGGTACCACTCTCATCAATACTTCTTTTGGGCGAGTTGGTACATCTTGAAACTTTGGGTAACAGCGCAAACAGACGACCACAAGAAGGGAGACACGGACACACAGGCGCTGACTAACAACTGGTTTTATTGTGAAGGATAGCACACCTTATATATGCCAGAGTGAAGCAAGGGAAAGGGGAAAACATAACAAGGGTAACATCGTGCCAACAACGCAAGCGCAAAACAGCCAACCAAGCGCAACAAGACGCAAACAACTATTTTTCTTTCTAATCTGAACCCCCGATAGCCGCATCCAGAAGATAAAATTCAGCGTCAAAGAGAGCAAGGAAAGGGGTGCTGAAGCACTTGCTACCGAACTTCCTGATGTGGTAGGCTTCCAAACTGATGCGCGCTGTCTTGTCACTACTCTTTCCTAGAATCGTCGTCTCCTTTAACCGGGCCACACAATCAGTGCACTTGCTAACGTGTGCAACTATATGTGTGTATTTGTCATCTCGTTTTTTTTTTCAGTTTTAGAGCGTGTTCCCCTAAACGGTCATTGACACAGCGACCAGTTTCGCCGCTCTCAAGAGCCCGCAACCTACCTGCACCCAGACATCGAAGGTGACCTGGTGCATGCTCATTGTTTTGCCGAGGTTGGTGTTCTCTTTCTGCAGCTGGACTTCTACTGCAGTCCACAGCCTATGTGTAGGGGTAATTTACCATTCAATTTTATAGCTTCGCGGACACGCGTTGCGACTAGCTATTGTTAAAACGCTTAACATAATCTAATGCTAACTTGGGGCTGAGCTTTCTAACGGGTGGCCTACAGTTTGAATACTTGTGTTCGCAGTCCCATCTGCGGGTGTACAGGGTGGTTAATTATAAAGTTTGTGTCAGCTTCACCAGATGCTGCCATGAGCGACAGGCTGCGCAATAATATCTTTAACAATCAGTGCCCGCAAACCATGCCCGACACACGAAATGTATCCATCATACAGTTTAATACAATAATTAGTAGAGGGATTTCAGGTATTTATTGTACAAACTGTTGGACTTTGAGACACTAATATGCATGTTCGGCTCAACTTAAATCATTGTACCAGAGACGTAGTCACTAAGTCCTTGCTGGAACGTTTTATATTTATTTATTTTTATACTATTACTTTAGACCGGTGGGTGTTGTCAACAACATAAAGATTTCACGCAAGGTGATGTGCGCTGATATGCAAAATATTTTACAGGTGGCTGTCTAGCAGCCCAGCGTGGTGTTTCATTAAGTGCGAGCACATGGCAAAACAAGCCCACGTAATGCGAGCAATTGCGTGTGACAAGGGCAAGGACAAGGCAGCAAGACGACGACACTTGGATGTCGATGGCGATGATGGCATGATGACTGCTTTGTTATACGCGAATAAAGTGCGCCACAAGCTGTTCTGTTACAACCTCGGGTCTTCCCGAAGTAGTCCTATGGTTATACTGATCCGATCCCCAACATGCTGCAATATATAGATCGACCTCTTAGAAATAGAAGGCACGAGTGTGCGACCTGGGTTCCATGGCGGCTGCTGGCAGGCGACCATGACAGGTTCGATAGCTTCCAGAACCAGAAATTAGCTACCGGAAGGAACACTAATGGCAACCCACGGTGTGGCCGTGGCCATGGCTACGGTCGAGCAAAGAATGCTCACAGCGGCATCTGTTGTTATCGCTACCTTCGGTATAGAAATTTCTCGCAGTAGCCCGTGACGGCACAATGAGAGACCGCTGTAGAGCAGAGGCGACCAGTCCGCATGGTATTTTATTGCGATAGCAATTATATGGACACTCCAAAGCAGATTTCTGCCGTCGCCGTCGCCGTTGCCGTCGCCGTCGCCGTGAGGTTCCGTATGACGTCAATGGAGATGAAATCGTCGCCGCGCGCCGCTGAACGCTGTATGTGCGACTGAAAGGGCGCGAGGGACGCGCGCTTTCACGGGGAGTGAACCCATGGCGGAGAACAAACGCGCGTTCTGCGCCGTGCTCCCTTAGGGCTGCAGAAGTAGGCGTCTCTATCCTCCTTTACAATAGATGTAGAACAAACGCGCCTTCTTCCGACGTGCGAAAGGCCGTGGGGGGGGGGGGAGGCGACGTTTAGCTACGGCACCAAGAGCCTATTTATATCAGAGGCTCCGGCAACAGTCACCAACGCCGCACATATTTTGTGCGAACACGAGCAAAACGCCGACGGCGTCGACAACAGTTCTGCGTGTTGCCGGTGCTGCTGCATGTCCAAGTTTATACAGCTGATAAAGCTACTATCATTACTCCGTATAGCTCTCTAGAAATTTGCTATCGCAATTGATGCTTCACCTTTCAGGTGAAACTGCGACTTTTTTCGTAAAGGCACCGTGTGGGCATACCAGAATCCCGACGCGTTAGCTGGCACGATCGAAAACTGGATAAATCTAGCACGCTCTCTCTTTTATAAACACATTGTTGCTATGAGACGTGACGCACGCAGGCCTAACGTCTTCAAGTGTGATCTGCCAAGAAAGAACTGTAAGGATATTAAAGCGGACAGGTGGGCTAGTTGGAAAATCAACATTTCATGCATCCACAGTGCTTTAAAGAAATAGAAAAAAACTAAGAGAGGAAGAAGGACCAGCGTCTTACCTGTCCTTGCCTCGTTCCACTTCGCTTAATTTTTCCCATTTCTTTAAAGCGCTGGGAATGCATGAAATGTAGGGATATTATTTCTTCAAAATCGTAAAGGGTCGGAAGGGCGTATATCAAGGATCGCAAGAGTGGTAAAGATTCGTAAGTCGTATATATACATGGTGTCGAAGCTAACGTTATGCCGAGTTTTACCATTTTTTTTTCAAGTGTCGGCGGTGGTGCTGTGACGCTAAAAAAACAGGCTACTCCCAGAGCAGAGCAGGTGCGGGGAAAGCTGCGCTGGTGCCGGATCACGCGACGCGCGCCACCAATCAGGGTGGTTTGGTGTGTCGCGGGGAGGGAAAGGGTAGGAAAGGGGTTGGCGCGCTCCGCCGGGCTTCCCTCGCCTCAGATCAGTTTCGGCGACGAGATGGGAAGCCCGCGCGTGGTGCGTTCCGCCGAGGAGCAGGCTGCTTTTGAGCAACGGCGCCGCTAACTCGCTCGGGAAAGGGCTCGTGGTCGACGTGCTGATTCTAGCGTGAGGGCTTCCGAAACCCAGGCGAAACGTCAGCGAAGAGCCGCGGACCCCGAGTTGCGGGAGCGAGATGTCGGGGCCAAACGTCAGCGAAGAGCCGCCGACACTGAGTTTAGGGCAAACGAAACGGGACGCCTGCGACAGCGTCGTCTTTTCCACAACCTTCGCTTACCTCCATTTTCTCGATGGGGGAAGAGCTGGTGATGTTTTTTGTTTGCAAACACAGCGCTAGATACAATTTTAAGACACGCGGTCTGCGGTCGTCAGACCTCCAATGAGCGGACACGTAAGTCGTATGATTGTACGTCGTATCTTCCGCCATCCTTAATTCAAGTTTTTTTTAATAGTTTGGGTAACGTTATCTGGGACACACGGGTATTCACTGTGGCCTGTGGATGATGGAACAGCAGCCTATTTGCGCTCTGGGATTCTCGATCACAGCCCACCATAAAGCGCGATTTGCTTAATGTGAGTGAGTGAAATAACTTTATTTAGGTCCAGACAAGACGCAGGGGAAATGTTTGGTATATTCTTCTATTCTTACAAGACACTTAGAGGTAGTGAGCTTGGTTCCTGTTTCGCCTTGCCAGGCATATTTAATGCAAAAAAATGGATGTTCCACGCATTAGGGGAATGGATGCATTTCGCACCAAGCCGACTATTGAGCACAATTTTGTGTTGTGCAAAGCGTTACGAGATGTGGCAAAATGTTTGCAGAACGCGAGCAGTTTATGTCTAATGTGAACGTGTGTCATACGAAATTGGCGGTATCGTGTGTGTGTGTGTGTGTGTGTGTGTGTGTGTGTGCGGGGGGGGGGGGGCAGAGGGGCAGTGTTATAACACCACGTCTCAAGGCATTAGTGGCCGTTCGCTTTCGTAAGCGCTTTCGTAAATATGCTAGGTGACGCACGTGAAGGTTCGTGGTGAAGGTCTGGCTGCTTCGAAAGTGGCGTGCGTGCAGGTTCTCTTGTGCGCATTGCTCTCTATCGTGCTACCACGTGACGTATGGGCCAATCGTTGCCGTTGGCACGAGAGAAGTGTGCGTGCGAGTGAGCATAATTATTTTGTGTGTGGTCCAATGGTTACCACTCCGGCAGAATAATTAAAGCATCCACTAGGGTAATTGAACCTCGACCCGCAAGAACTTTTCTTCTTTTGAGGAGGACCGAAACGATGAAAGACAAGAGCATGCCTGCCTCAAAGTGCTTAGAACAATCCAAGGAATGCTTGGCATTAAAATTACGCACCTGATGATGGAATTTGAACCGCAGATCTTGAGAGAAATGGGGCTCCACCCATTAGGCCACACACGCAGTGTCATGAGTAAGACGCCGGCGGCGACATAAAAGAAGAAAAGGACGAAGTAAACGGAGCGTTCTGAACGGCGCGAGCGCGCGAGGCGCGTGACCCGAGGTATGGTCGAGGGAGAAACGGCACTGAGCGAGCATTATCGGCGTGGCTCCGGGCCAGGAAGCTCGCATCGCCAGCTCCGCTCTGGCGACGGGAGACTTGGGGGTCTGGCCGAGTCCGTGACGTTGGCAGTCCAAGGTGTGGCCGTCGACCTCGGCAAGTTCGAGTGAGGCTCCTGGACTGGCTGCAGCCTCTCACGGCAGGACCGGGCACCCCAGAGAGGACCCCTCTTCCACGGCAGACCGGCACGTTCGATGATCCCCGGAACGCCCCGTCGGCACTCGGGAAAGGAGCTGGACGGAAGCGGTGGCCGAGCACGTCGCTAGGCCTAACCCATCAAGCCTTCCTGCCACGTCAGCAACAGCGACCGGGTTACCCAGGCTCCCGAGACGAGCCAGTTAAAGGACCGACTTCTACGCAGCAACGTTTATGCGAAGATCGGCGAAACGACCCCATGGAGAAAGACCCTACAAGTTTCCGGCTGGAAAGAAACGTGCATCGACGAACTCTGTGAGAATGATTCTTCATTGTATAGTCAGAGTACGAAGCTAAGGTTGCTAGACTTACGTGTAAGAAACGCCCAGAACTAACGGAGGTGGAATTTGGGGCATGTTCATTGCTTTATTAGGTTGTACATTTGTTAACATTTATTTGTTTGTTGTGTCTGAGTTCAGTGTGTACTTGAGTTCTAGTTTGAGGTTTTTGGCTTTCGTGTGAGATTAAAATCTGCTTGCTGTGTTGCCATGCGTCTTCCCCCTCCATCTCTCATAACACCCGCACGCCTCCGAGATCGGTGACAAAAACTCGACAATTGGCGAGCCTGCCAGGATCCGTTCCCGGATTCTATCCAGCCCAGTCACTGATACTCGGGAGTTGCAGAGATGGATTGGGAGGCGATATCGGCCACCATTCGTAAGCAGAAGATCAGCAAGGAGCAGGGCCTCAAACTAATTGAGGATGCAAGGAAACGTGTCGAGGCAGAACGCGATAAAGCTAAAAAGGCTTATGAAGAAAGGAAGCAGCTCCAGGAGAAAGAAATCGAAAAGCTGCGAGAACAGCTACAGGCATTACAAAGGAAAGCGAGTGAGGCCGAGTTAAACATAGAGAGTAGGCCCGCTAGAGTAGTAGAGCTACATAACATCAGAGAGATGCCAGAAGAAGTTGGCAGATTAGAGAGTACCTGTGAGGTCATAGAGGAGAGGGTCACGACTAGAGAGCCCTTGATCAAGAAAGACAATGATAAGAGGATGGGAGACAGCCAGATCGAGGTTTGGGTAAAGAAGGAGCAGAGCGCAGCAGAGAAAGAAGTAGCTTCAAACCAGAACGACAGGGGGTTGGTAATGAAAAATGATTCCAAGGATTGCCAAGCATCAGAATCGATAAGTCAGCCAACCTCAGAGGGAAATGAAAAAGACGATAGACGCCCTAGCCACCTAAAAAACGCAATGCATAAGGGTAGAAGGCACGGCGGCGTAAGAAACCGCGTGTGCATGAGAAGATGAGCGAGTCGAGGAGAAGGAAAAAGACGGAGCCAGAGTTAAGGCACACAGAGCCCAAGCTGCACGAGAAATGTGCCAGAGTAGAAATAAGGAGGAAACAGGCTGGACGTAGGGAAGCATGGGAGCTCCGTAAAAGGCGGAGAAAGCGAACAGATATGACCGGCAGGATACAAAAGAAATAGTCAGGAATGCCCTCAGACAATCGAATTGACAGTTTTTACAAATGTGTATAGATACCAAGTTTATTCTTATAGAGTGTTTGGGACAATAAGCATTAAGAACAATTGAGTGCAGTGTATTGTGTGAACAGAAGATAGGGGAACGGGTGCAAAGGAAAAAGAGTCGGACAGTAGCGGAGTTTATAAAGAAAAATAATTTACTTTACCGGAGATGTATATTTAGTTCAGGTAGGGAAGTATTACAGTTCATGGTCCCGAAGGAACTGAGGGATAAAGTACTGAAGTTAGGGCATGATAGTGTAACGGCAGGTCACCAGGGAATCAAAGACACGTTGCAAAAAATAACAGAAGGGTTCTTTTGGCTGGGAGTGCAGAGCGACGTGAAACCATATGTAAAATCATGTGACGTATGCCAAAAGACGATGGCTAAGGGGAAAAACGAGAAGACTGGTGTTTGTTTGGTGATTGCCGATGACAAAGACATAGGATTGACGATAGAGCCAACCAAGTGTGAGATAGGCTACAAGGCCAGGGAATTTGTGGGGCACAAATTGGGAATGGGACGAGTCGAGCCCAAGGAGGATACACGAGATAAGATACAAACAGTGGACAGGCCCCAGGCAGAGAAACAAGGTCGAGGAAGGACGTTCAGATCTACCTCGGCGAACAGAAGTTGGGCGAAGCGAGATGCAGTGTAACAGAGGAGCCCGCGTATATAAAGCTAAGCCGACGTATAACAGATATAATGAGAGGGAGCCTTACTTTCCACATAGAGTACATTAAAGGACGACAGAATGTGGGGACAGATTACATGAGCAGGGCGATGAACTGACCAAGCAGTGATAACATAACGCGGACAAAACAAATGTACATATGTGAAGTGGTGCGAACAATGAACTCGTGAGTGCTGTGAACAGTGCAACTAGTGAAACGTGCGCGACAGTGCAGTGAAGTGTGGTGATGAGTGGTAAGCGAAGACGACGCACAGAAGAGCACTCAAGCCACAACGAAAGTCAAGTTCGCCGCCAAAAAGGTCAAGAGGAAGCAGTTTTTTGAGAAAAAACTCTTAAAAGGGGAGCCATGTCATGAGTAAGACGCCGGCGGCGACATAAAAGAAGAAAAGGACGAAGTCAACGGAGCGTTCTGAACGGCGCGAGCGCGCGAGGCGCGTGACCCGAGGTATGGTCGAGGGAGAAACGGCACTGAGCGAGCATTATCGACGTGGCTCCGAGCCAGGAAGGTCGCATCGCCAGCTCCGCTCTGGCGACGGGAGACTTGGGGGTCTGGCCGAGTCCGTGACGTTGGCAGTCCAAGGTGTGGCCGTCGACCTCGGCAAGTTCGAGTGAGGCTCCTGGACTGGCTGCAGCCTCTCACGGCAGGACCGGGCACCCCAGAGAGGACCCCTCTTCCACGGCAGACCGGCACGTTCGATGATCCCCGGAACGCCACGTCGGCACTCGGGAAAGGAGCTGGATGGAAGCGGTGGCCGAGCACGTCGCTAGGCCTAACCCATCAAGCCTTCCTGCCACGTCAGCAACAGCTACCGGGTTACCCAGGCTCCCGAGACGAGCCAGTTGAAGGACCGACTTCTACGCAGCAACGTTTATGCGAAGATCGGCGAAACGACCACATGGAGAAAGACCCTACAAGTTTCCGGCTGGAAAGAAACGTGCATCGACGAACTCTGTGAGAATGATTCTTCATTGTATAGTCAGAGTACGAAGCTAAGGTTGCTAGACTTACGTGTAAGAAACGCCCAGAACTAACGGAGGTGGAATTTGGGGCATGCTCATTGCTTTATTATGGCGAATTCCATTGGGAGAACAGGAGCAGGGCGCCGCGCAGTGCGGAGGCGGGCGACAGCGCAGTGAGAGCAGGCACACTCGACCCGCCACTGGAATACAGCGTGCATTCGGAGAGCAGGTGGGAGGGGGACGTGTGAGGAGAAATGAACCATGTGACTAAAGCAATCGACGTCCCATTCTCTTCAGGTGAGCGGCAAAACACGCGTGATCGTCTTGTCGGGCGTAACCATGTCACCGTTTGCGGCCACGTACTACATACTTTTGTGCAGCGCCGACGCATCCCACAAATTGTCCGCCTGCGAAGATCATCTGAAACTGCAACTTGAATCTGAAGTTGAGCTCCAGCAGCTTTCGCTGCTGTCACCGTCGAGCGTCTCAAGCACTTCAGCAAGGCGACGACGCTTTGCTGCCGCTGTCCCCCGCGCATCCAACGAGAAGCAAGGCGGACTAGAAATGCCAGGATCTGTCGCTAAATCGCTGCGAAGCTCGCTCGTATCACCGACGTCAAAATCAGCGATGCCAAAACGCCAACTACACTTGGCTGCCGCCATTGCCGCCGCACGCGCCGGCTGAAGCAAAATAAAAGAAATGAGGAGGATATGACGGTTTAAGTGACGTGACTTCCTCCGTACTCCGCTTTTCAGGGGAGAGCAGTCCGGACTGCTCCCGGCTGCTCTCGGCGCAGCGAAACTGCTCTTGTTCTACCACTGGATGACGGCGCTCCCACTCCTGTTCGACCACTGAAACACGTCGCCTCTGGAACGAGCACTTTCAGCGTGCTTTTGAGTGCTCCTGTTTTCCCAATGGAATTCGCCATTAGGTTGTACATATGTTAACATGTATTTGTTTGTTGTGTCTTAGTTCAGTGTGTACTTGAGTTCCAGTTTGAGGTTTTTGGCTTTCGTGTGAGATTAAAATCTGCTTGCTGTGTTGCCATGCGTCTTCCCCCTCCATCTCTCATAACAACCGCACGCCTCCGAGATCGGTGACAAAAACTCGGCACGCAGGCACTGAACTAGAGAATGACAACCCTATGGCTTTCTTTCACTCGTGTAAGCTGGCGCCTTCGAAGGGCTGGTACTTGCGTCAGCGTCAAGTCGCCTAGCAATAATGTCTGTACAACAAAGAGAACGTGCTGCGTACCCCTTATATTACCCTCGTGAAATCAAGTACTTTGAGGCGCTATATGTCAACATACCACCTTCAGCATCAGCCTAGTTGACTCATTGGAGCACCTTCGCGATCGGTACAGTTATTTGGACAGGTTGCAGGTTGCAACAGAGCAGCCATATGCTAGTGTCGTCACCACCATACGCCATCCAAAGCCGTCCTTGTGCTTTCGTTTCGACACACGCAGACACTTGTTTGCCTTGGACAGGTGGCGCTATCTGGCGACACTTTGCTGAACCTAGAACGATGTTGAAGGTACCTCCAAAACGCTTTGCATAACGAAGTTACGCCAGCGCAAGACAGACAGCAACAAAGCACATGCGCTGTTTCTTTCCTGACGTATACATTCAATATAACGAACAATCTAGCTCAAATAAGCCCTTTCTTTGCATAACAATAACTCTGGCAGCTCGTGGGGCCGGTTAACAATTCATTAATCCGGGAGTCCCCAGAACTACCCGATATTGGATTCTACCTATACTTAGTGCCAAAGAAGCGCCTGGTAAGGGGCATAGAATGCTTTACATTTGAATGGTGGTGACTATCCTAGAGTGCCCCAGTGAAGCAAGCTTTCCATTTGTATATTGCTCTAGGTACAGATTAGAAATGGAAAACTAAACACCTCGTCGGCCTTTAGAATTCCTGCAAACCCTTTTACTGGGTGAGTCGGTACATCAATTTGATCTGTACTAAGGGCATGAATCGTTGCATACTTATTGGAAAGGAGTAATATAAGTCTTGTAATGCGTCGTGCGGTGTCGTTTGGGCAGGTAACTGTGCGAGGTAGATGAAGGTTATTTAGGAGATAAGAAATATTTGCTTGACGTAGGGTAAATGGTAGACTGCTAGGCATGTTTAGATTACCGGATTAGCTCAAGCAGGCTAGGAGACTATTTCTCGATCACTACTCCAATTCAAAAGGAGTGCCAATGAATCTTTATCAATCATGATTAACCAATTGCGTCAGAGTAACATTGTTTCAAGAAGAAAATTATTAGCCTTTCGGAACTTTTTTGTTTTTATTCTGTCACATCGCGACAAGTAGGAAGCTTCTTGTCTCACCTCGTTCGGGGCATTTTCAGTTGAGACAAAATCTGTCCGCTGGTAGATTTCAGCCAGGTTGACCCCTAGCTCCACAGCCGGATGCTCGACTTTACTTAAGTCAAATAAACGTGCATGGAACGCGTAAATCAACCTTAACACTCCTCTTTACGTGGGAAGCCAGCACTTTGAGACAATTTGCGAGTCCAAAAATCCGCACAGTAAACATATTTCCCATAATATCGCATGCAGCTGTGTGCCTAATTTTATCCCATGGCAACTAGGTGACAAGGCACCAAGAAGCGGCTCACAGAGCAAGCTTCATGCAGTTATCATCATCACGCCATCGTCATTGTCGTCAAGCGAACGTCCTCAGCCGCATTGTTGTTGACGTCATCTTCACGTCATAGTCATCATGCCTTTGTCATCATCGCGAAGTCATCGTACACGTTCTATGCCCTTGTTGTCACACGAACGCGTACGTATACGCACGCCATTGATTGATGTATACGAACACACCAAGGGGCGTATCGAGGGGAGCAGGGAAGCACCGGGCACTTCCCACCCCCCAGAATTATTGTGTACCAGTACGGGCTTTCTGCTCAGCTCCCTTTTCCTCCCCCCTTCCCTCCTCTGTCGCCAAGTGCGTGCCGCCTTCGAAAAAATTCATGGCTAGGCCACTATACACACCGTCATCTGGTAACACTTTGTAGAGCTCCAAGTGACGCTAGATAGCGAAATACAAGCAAGACGCTTCGCACAAAACTGTTTTCAACAATATGGGCTCTGCAAATTTTTTTTAGTGGTGGCTCTACGTCGATTCGTCTTCGTTTCTAAAAGTGGTGCTTCTTAGTGGTGAAGAAGCGGTGAGAAAGCTATCTTGCTCATACTTTCCAACATGCCTTTCGCTTTTATTCGATGACTTCGTTTACATTGTTTCATGTGGGTGCTTATTTATTACTAAGCCATGGAGCGCAAATATAGCGTAGCGCGTAAGCCAATGATAGAAGTTGTAGCTGTGACCACCCTCCTCATGAGCGTCATTCTTCTCTGCTTTAGCAGCGGTTGAGTTGTTGAAATGTAAAGTCCTAGATTCGCTATATCTACTTCCAAAATTCGAATCCTCGTGCGGCACTGCCATCCTGTCATCTTTTCTTCTTAATATATTTTTCGCAGAGAACATTTCGGTTGCTGCGAGTGCCACCCGCGACACCGCCTAATATGAGAACCAAACAGGGAGTGAGCTTATAATAGCTACCGCTCTAGATCGAGTACCAGTCTTCTAATATATGATCTGCTACGCTACAAGGAATCGTGTTGGTCTTCTAGGATTTCTGGCAAACTATTTGCGTTTCCTTATATTGTTTTATTATGTGCACACTTGCTCAAATTGTAGACAAAAAGAATTTTTTTAGACTGACCTGTTGCGCACTCTACTGTATTGAACTTATTTTTTTACTCATGCGCACATAAACAACGTACGTACATGCCTTCTGATTGGTGCAGAGCGAAGAAAAAAAAAAGAAGACAGGAAGGCATAACGAACAAATTATACTTAATAGAAGTATTCAATACTACATTTGAGAACAGGTATCACATGTGAAAATGAGAGAATTGTCAATATCAGTAGTACTTATAAATAAACATATCAATCGACTTATGGGACTGACATTACAACCTTTTACGACTTTAGATGCATAATTCATTCGAAATACTTTTTTCTCGAAAAATAAGAGCAAACAGAGCAAAGCAAAAATATAAATTCAATATACGTATACCCGTATATACTCCTAGGCAAAACTAACCTATCAGAAACTATAAACATCGAGCCCAAACGGCCACCCATGCTCACCTGAATGCGAAGTGGTAGCTAGAATAGCCTGTGGTGTACGCGTAGGCAAAGCTGTCGAAATCTGTGTTGGCGGCGGTGTAGCTGTGCCGTCCGCATTGTTTCCGCCGCCTTTTTTGTAATTTTTGAGGTCTTTATTAGCGTCATCACTGTCATCTGACGTATCTGTGGGAACATATAGAAGATGTGGAGGGGAAAGAACAGATAAATCAATGAGTAATTCCTGTTTAGGAAATAGTATAATAAATAGTTTGTCATTCGCATACCGCGTTTACTCATCCGAACTACATATACTTCAGGGATTTCCCTACAATGTCTCGTGATACGCTGTGTTTTGCGCTCATCGCGGTCATTTCGCTGAGTAAGCTTTATTGGAGGAACGCGGTACAAAATTTCGACTCAAGAAGTATTATTCCCTAGCCGTTATTACAGTGACAGTATGGTTAAAATACGCTTTAAAGGTGGGTAAGAGAACAAGCAAACGTCTGTAACAATGCATGCGACCATACAAACGTGACATGCTGAAAATATTGGAAAACTGCACCGACGATCACGATACTCCCTAATGCGAAATTTGAGCGCAGCTCTATACGTGCTTTCATTTCGCGATATATTGGCAGGCGTGGACAATCTGTCTCGTGCGGCACGTGCAAACGGAGCGAGGTGTTGTCATGTACAAAAGACTTATGTGCGCGTGTCTGGTGCGGCGGACGATCAGTGACTATAAGAGAAGAAAAAGAATGGCGGGATTCGGGCGCGTGCTCGCCTGACGCGGCACCTCTGCCAACAGCGAATCACGAAGACACACGATTGCTGGAAGAGGGAGCAGAAGAAGAGAAGGAAGGTAGCGTTCGAAAAGAAGGCCGGTGTGCGGAGTGGTCGAGGCAAGGTTGTCGGGCTCCGGGTCCGAACCTCCAGACCTCAAGAGCACCCGTCGGAGAAGCGAGGCTGTCGGACTGTGGGTCCGAGTCTCAAAGACTTCAGGAGCGCCGGGCGGAGAAGCGAAGCTGTCGGGCTGCGGACCCGAGTTTCATAACTTCAGCGACGATCCGGCCTCTGTGGGTCCTGCAGTCACATGGTGCTGAAGGCAAGCCCTACCTACTTTCCTCCTGTGACTTCTTGGCCGAGCTGCGGACGATCGTCAAGACGCAAGTAGTGTCTTATCGTCTTATACTCACGCGACCAACGCACTGCATCTGACGCCGTCGCAACGCCGCCCCGTACAGCGCTGCACGGACGCTACCACGTAATGGTGACCGGTCACGAACTTTAATTATGTTATATATAATTCTTTATTGTGAGAGAACATTTAAAAGTGCATGAACATTAATATTAGTCTTAGTACCTTGGTTAGTTAGTTTGTGTGTGACAGTTTGTGTTAATTATATGTTCATGTCTTGTTAACAATTGGCTTCGTTGTTTCTTTTACCCAAAGCGAATTAGTCTCAGTGGTGGCCACAATAATTCGAACCGTGCAAGTACAAATACATTTGTGGCTAAACAACCCCTCGTTGACTTAGGAAGACCAAATCATCACAGGTGTGGCGTGAGTACCTTTTTAATCTGGAGATAGCGAGAGCCAGCGCGTAGGTGACGCGTGGGTGCGATTCATAGCAACTGCCGCCGACAGACGTCCGAGACGACGCGCGCTACTCGGGCGCCCTCTCTTGGCTATCGTCGCCGCACTACGCTTTTCTTCTCACCCTTTCGCCATACCCTTCTCCTCCGCTTTGCGCCTCACGGTTCCGTTGCACCCCTGTCCGTTTTCCTCCTCGCGTCTTCCATCCGCCGCTGCGCTCCGCGTTCGCTTTCATCTTTCGCTGTGCTCGTTCGCTAGGTTGCGCCGACTCTCGCCGCAGAAACGGGCGCCTAAGAGCTGCGCTCCGGAATGTGCTCTTGCAAGACCAACATTATTGTTCACGGCTCCAAAACGCCATGACATCGTCACGTGGAGTATGCGTGTGTCATCGGTCATTTGTGCGGCTTGTCGGCGTCATTTTCTGCCGGAAACGATAGGCTGCATCTCGCATCTACACGTCTTTATTGTCCTGGCTTTGCTAGTGGCTCCCAAAATAATACTATGGAGGACAGGCCGTAGCTGAAGGTGGCCGACAGAAGTTATCTGGCAACTTTCAGGATAGCGCATCTTATAAATGTCTGGCACACAATAAAGGCGCAGTGACTTTCCGTGACGCACCGTTAGCGAACACCACATTCACCACAATGAAGATCACGATCAGCAGTAAGAGGCACCCAACGACGAGGCCCAGTGGTAGGTAGCGCTGCCATTCACCATCTTCTTCAGACCTGCACATGATCGCTTCCCTGGTTAACGAATTACGGCCAGAAGAGAGCAGGACGTAGTCTGACTTTTTATACTGTATAGTTTCTATGTTAGGAATGCCATGAGAAGAAAAAGTATAGCTGTTGCAGAATGATTTCGTGAGAGTAGCTTCTAGAGCACACTCCTATGTTGGGCTAACTAATGTTAGCAAGTTAAGCACTCCTTTTACTCAGTCGGCTGCAAGAATTTCAAACTGCTCGGCATAAAGCGAAATCTACATACAAAGGGAAAAAAATCAGGAGGAACTTTGTTAACCCTACGTGAATGAATGCGAAACCATTCCAACCACCAAATGTCGTGGTTACGACTTTCCAAATTACTTCTACATTACTGAACTGTGCCATAATTAACTTCGTGTTAGCACGAAAGGTCGTGTGTTCGAGTGCCGTAATGAACTCTACCTCACTTAAATATTTGGCTTAATTGACTATCTATTAGTAACTGTGTCTTAATTAACTTCTCCGTAATTAACACCAACGATCGTGGTTTCGACTCTCACCAAGGGTCATGAGGTCGAGTGCCGTAATTGACTATATCTTACTTAACTCTGTTTTTACTGTATTTAACTATTTAGCCTAGGCAGGGTGAAGCGCACCCTATTAACTTGCCGGACAAAAATAATGTTTTTACCTATCTGCCTACCTAATTAACTTCGACTTAATTAACGCCAATGGTCGTGCGTTCGACTCCCATCCATGGTCGTTGGTTCCAGTGCCGTAATGAAGTTTATGATCTTCATTAAACCCACCTTAATTACCTTTGCCCTAATTATTATTACCTTAATTGATATCATGAACTGCCTCGATTGGCTCACTTGGACCATCGTGGCTCACTTGGACACTCGACCATCGTGGTCACGACAACATCGGATTTTCCGTCTCATGAGCCATATAATGCTTTCGTATTAATAAACTTCTTAATATTTACTTATGAAAGCCATGTTTTCTCGCGTCCGAACCACCGTGTTTTATTGGGTTAATAATGTGCAATACATAAATGTAAATGGCAAATGACGCCCAAGAACACAAGGATATAAATGACCTCCTGACGAAACAGATGAGTGTCATAAGTAGCACGGTCGAGATGAGCGTCGTACTATCGAAGGACATCATCCAAAACGAATAGCTGTTTTCAATGGCTCTTTATAGCTGTATAGCAAAACGTATAGCTGTTTCAACTTTGTTGCATTGATTTTGTCCTTACTGTATGGTTTGTATGTCTGAAAGAAAGGAAGGTGAAGAAAGGATGATATTTCACAACGCCCTAGGACAATTATGGCTATGCGTTGTGTTTGGAACTTACCGAGAGGGCTCATGCTTTCTGAAAATTTCGTGTATTATTTCAAGGATAAAGTGTGTCCCCGCAAATGGTTATAATAAAGGCTAGGTAGTACTTTCTACAGAACCTTCGTAGAAGGAAATGATTTACATTGAAGACATAATTGGGGAGAATGAAAGCAGTATGCGCTCGTAAAATTTTGCCGTTGTTATAACACACAAATAAAGCATTTATGATAGTCCACTTCGATCCGAGACATGTTTCTTTCAGCTAGAATATAATTTCTTGAACAAAGGAAAGCCATAGTCATATATGCAGCAAATGAGCACCGAACAGTGGCCCCACGTAAGCAGCTTATGCACGCCACATGATTGACTGCTTGAGACGTGTGGAGCGTTTTACGTAAGCTTCAAAGGTCGTAACGTATTATCAGAGCAATATGAGATTGATGGGGTCGATATCGTGGCGAGGCAACGATAATGCGTTCCCGTAGCGTAATAATTCGGATACATTTATTTGAAGTGCACATGACACAAGTTTTCTCTAAAGGTAGAATAGATACTTGGGGGCAAGTTGGCAAACGCGTTTTTCTGATGAATATGTTCAATTCGATCAACAGTGAAGACGGTACGTGAAGCCACAACACCTGTGCGCTATGCGTGCGTTGGCTGCAACATAGGCTCTGCTGCGACTGTACGCCACAGCAAATTCATTTGCTGGCATAGATTGAGTAAGCATTACTAAATATATATTTCACAAAACTCTACGCGAGAAAGACTTCTTATGCTGCGACGAGAGCAGTCCCTATACAATATGCAAGCATGAATGCCTCGTGCTCGGTGGATCCATTCTCTGGCGCTTCCGTCACCCTTGGTGAATCGCCGGCACGTTTAATGCTTCGACACTCAAGCAACAATCCAAGAAAGCGTAGACCAGAATGCAGTTATGATCATTTTGCACAGCTGTGTTTTAGAGCGTAGGAGAATGGCACTAAATTTAGGCAGGAATTTAAAATGGGTGATAACACCACTTGACGTTTCTGCGAAATTTAATGTATATCCATGCGCGCACAGCTTCTTCATGTGCATCTCGCTCCTTTCCACTGTTTTGGGGAAGTTTTTTGTCACTGATGGTAGTTTTGTGCTAATGTTCATTTGCAATATATTGGCCGGTGAATTTCGCCAGTATATATCTGTTTCATGTTTTCGCCATGTTACACTGCTGATATATGACTGAACTGCAGCGCTCACAAAATATATAGGACACAGTCAGAGGGAACAAAGAAGTGATGCACTCGCGACTCAGTTTATTTTGGGAGAAAGCTGGAACATACATGCACCAGCTGCCTCAATAAAATGAGCCTGTGCGGAATGATGCTTCATAACTTTAAAAAAATGTGGCGCAAAGTTCCAAATTAAACTGGGTTCAAATTGGGTTGAAAATAACGAATGACTGAAATGAGGTTAATCGGGTCCTGTATATCACTAAGAAATGTTGCTTAAGAATTTATTTTAAAGCAACTTTCTTTGACTATACCCTCCCGGGTTTCATTGCTGATGTTTCGACTGCTGTTACTCGCTGCTGTCAGTTGCTGGGTTGGTTGGTGTCCGGTAGACTGTATTTGTGAATTTATACACGCTTTATGTGTGCACGGGATGCAAGTACACCAGAACATGGGCGGATTGAACCTTCATATGCTGACGGACAAAGTATAGCCAGTAAGGGCGCTTATATTCCTTGTTAAAATATGATTAATTGCTCCATAAAACTTAAAGAGATAATGTCGGCTCGTATCTCTAAAGTACACTGGCCTCTTAGTGAAATAGCGCATTGCATTCAACTAATTCTTTGATGAACCTGAGTTGTTCGTTGTAGCCTTTTGGTATGTGCAACTAAGTGTTTGCCCATTGTTGGCGTATCCCCCCTAGTAGGCATAGAGAACAAGAAGTAGAGAATCGGTAAATGTAGCTATATATGTGGCGCACTTTTCAGTCTATGTACACTTGGGCCAGTATTTTGTAACGATGCCGTGTGGATGCTAATGCCTTTCAGGCATTAGCTCATATATATATATATATATATATATATATATATATATATATATATATATATATATAAACAGGGTGTTTCAGCGAACACTTTCAAAAATTCTTAAAGGTTGCCTGTGGCAGATATCCCAATTCTAGTTCATGAGCTGGTCTACTCGAAGAGGCGGACATTACTTTCACGAGTAATTGAAGTGCCTAATCGAAGGATTAACAAAAATTCCCTAATTAAGATTTTAACTAATTATCTGATGGCCCATATTGCAATTTACAAATTGTAGCCGTGGAGTTTGCAAGGCGGATCCACTTGGAATGAATTCTCGGGATGACACCAGTTTCGAGATATTAATTCCCGAACTTTGCGGAGAAATGCATTGACGTTCCAGTTAAGTTTCTTGAGAAAACGTCGCTTTCTGCATTGAAGCACAAACTTAACTGGAACGTCAATGCATTTCTCCGCAAAGTTCGGGAATTAATATCTCGAAACTGGTGTCATCCCGAGAATTCGTTCCAAGTGGATCCGCCTTGCAAACTCCACGGCTACAATTTGTAAATTGCAATATGGGCCATCAGGTAATTAGTTAATAGCTTAATTAGTGAATTTTTGTTAATGATTCGATTATGCATTTCAATTTCCTGTAAAAGTAATGTCCGCCTCTTCGAGTAGACCAGCTCATGAACTAGAATTGGGCTATCTGCCACAGGCAACCTTAAAAAAATTGAAAGTGTTCGCTGTGATAAGGAGATTTACTGACGGCAAGCGGCAGGCGAAAAACCAGTTCAGTCGCCAGAGAGCAACGGTCTCAACGCCAAGAGCTCGTGATCTGCGCTCGCGCCCTACATCTATGAGAGCGCCCCACTACTGCTTGCTCCCTGTTCTTCTTCTTCACTACAATAACCCCGGCGGCGAAGGGGAGCCATCCTGGCGACTCAAGGGGACGCAAGGATGAGAGGGTCGTCATGCGGCTTGAGGCGGCTGACGTGGACCGTGTCGCGACCGAGACGGCGCTTGTCCGAGGAGGGGTTGACCGGCTCAATGACATAAGTGACGGGAGACCTGCGCTCGATGACGCGGTATGGCCCGTGGTACTTGGCAGCAAACTTTGGAGTGAGGCCAGGAGAGTTGAAAGGTATGCGGAGCCAGACGAGGGATCCAACGGCAAAACTCAGCACATGCTCATCGGTGTCGCGGCGATCTTTCTGGAGGGCTTGGCTGTCGGACGTGAACGAGCGGGCCAGCTGACGACACTCCTCGGCATGCTGGGCGACGTCAGAAATTGCACTGAATTCGGAGGCGTCCGGGCGGTACGGTAAAATTGTGTCAAGCGTTGAGGATGGTTCACGGCCATATAAAAGAAAGAATGGTGAAAAGCCCGTCGTAGACTGCGTCGCGGTGTTATACGCATAAGTCACGAAGGGGAGAACGACGTCCCAATTGGAATGATCAGAATCAATGTACATCGACAGCATGTCACCGAGCGTGCGGTTGAAACGTTCCGTGAGCCCATTAGTTTGAGGATGGTAGGCAGTTGATGTGCGATGAAGAATACGACAAGAGCGGAGCAGCTCTTGTATCACGTTGGACAAAAACACACGGCCTCTGTCGCTCAGCAGTTCCCGTGGGGCTCCATGACGGAGTATGAAATGGCGCAATATGAAGGAAGCGACGTCACGAGCGCCAGCCGCAGGGAGTGGAGCGGTTTCTGCGTATCGCGTCAGATGGTCCACCGCGACAATTATCCAGCGATTGCCAGCAACAGAGCATGGAAGCGGTCCATAAAGGTCGATTCCAATGCGTTCAAAAGGGCGGGCAGGACATGGTAAAGGCTGCAGCTGACCGGGTGTATGGTTAAACGTCTTTCGTTGTTGACATGCGGAACAAGACCGTATATATTTACGGACAAATGTGTACATCCCACGCCAGTAGTAGCATTGGCGGAGCCGTTGATACGTTTTCAGCCCGCCAGCATGGGCATGTTGCGGATCAGCATGGAAGTATGCACACACATCGGCTCGCAAGTGCTTGGGTATGACCAGCAGCCATTTACGTCCGTCCTACAGGTAGTTGCGGCGGTACAAAAGTGAATCGCGTATTGCGAAATGCTTGGCTTGTCGACGAAGGGCACGGGGTTGGCTGGCGGGTGAAGAGGCGCGGAGAAATTTCAAGAGGGACGCGATCCATGGGTCCTTGCGCTGTTCCGAAGGCATGTCGGTGATGGTCAGAGCGTCCAGGGAAAAGTCTACCGCTGAAGGAGGCCCTGCTTCGGATTTGACGGGTGAACGAGAGAGCGCATCCGTGTCAGAATGCTTGCGCCCGGATCGGTAAACGACGCGAATGTCGAATTCTTGAATACGAAGAGCCCATCGACCGAGACGACCAAAGGGATCTTTGAGGGAAGCCAGCCAGCAGAGGGCATGATGGTCGGTTACAACGTCGAAAGGCCCGCCGTACAAATAGGGGCGGAATTTTCCTAACGCCCATACAATCGCGAGGCACTCTTTTTCGGTGACCGAATAATTCGCTCCCGCCTTGGTGAGGGCGCGGCTTGCATAGGCCACAAAATACTCAGGGAAGCCGGGCTTGCGTTGCGCGAGAACTGTACCAAGACCGATACCACTGGCGTCAGTATGTATTTCGGTTGGCGCAGCAGGGTCATAATGGCGTAGCACGGGGGGCGAAGTAAGTAGGCGGCGCAGTGTCGCAAATGCGTCGTCGCAGGCCGGTGTCCAGTGGGAAAGGTCGCTGGGGCCGGCGAGGAGCTTCGTAAGCGGTGCGATGATGGAGGCGAAATTTCGGACGAAGCGACGAAAATAGGAGGCCAAGCCGACAAAGCTTCGAAGTTCTTTGAGGGTAGAAGGCTTCGGAAACTCGGCAACAGCACGTAGTTTTTCCGGGTCAGGGAGAATGCCATCTTTGGAGACGACGTGGCCGAGGATGGTTAGCCGGCGAGCCCCAAAGTGACATTTCTTCAGGTTGAGTTGAAGGCGTGCGTTTGTAAGGCAGCGGAGAATTGTGCGTAAACGAGAGAGATGTGTAGCGAAATCGGGAGAGAACACGACGACGTCATCCAGATAGCACAGACATATCTTCCATTTCAGACCGCGTAAAATGCCGTCCATCATCCGTTCGAATGTTGCGGGGGCATTACAAAGTCCGAAAGGCATCACGGTAAATTCATACAGGCCATCCGGTGTGACGAACGCCGTCTTCGGACGATCACACGCCGCCATAGGGACCTGCCAATATCCCGATCGCAAGTCGAGGGAAGAAAAAAATTCGGCACCTTGAAGGCAATCGAGGGCGTCGTCTATTCGAGGAAGAGGATAGACGTCTTTGCGAGTAATCTTGTTGAGGCGTCGGTAGTCCACACAGAATCTAATAGAGCCATCTTTCTTTTTTACCAGTACAACAGGAGAGGACCAGGGGCTGCAAGAAGGCGTAATGACTCCGCGCTGAAGCATGTCGTCAACCTGCTCCGTAATGACACGACGTTCCGCAGGTGACACACGGTAGGGGCGCTGTCGCAAAGGAGCGTGAGGCCCAGTGTCAATCGTGTGAACAACCGCATTAGTTCGGCCTAGGGACGCTTGCGGTAAGTCAAACGAAGTGCGGAACTCGTGTAGAAGGGCAAGAAGCTGCGTCCGTGCAGCCGGATCGAGGTCGCTGTCGATGCAACGGTGAAAAGATTCCGAGAGCACGGCGTCGGACGCAAGGTGAGGGGTCAGGGCGTTCAGCGGATGCTGAGTCTCAGGCACAGAGGGGTCAAGGGGTACAATAACAGCAGCGTCTACAGGCTGAACGTGGCCAAGCGTTTCATTTCGGTGCAAAGTCAGAGGGCCTGAATTGGGGTTGCAAACAAGTAGTCCGGTATTCTCCTGATGAAGCGCGAGGATGGCAAAAGGCAGTGACGTATTGTGGCGGCGACGAAACAAGTCAGATGGCGTGAACAGAACGGTGGCGTCGGAAAGGGCGGCACAGGAAACGGGAACAATGACGGCACTCTGAGGTGGCAGGTCAATATCGGCGGTGACGACAAGCTTTCTATCCCCAGGACCGGCCACATGGGTGGAAGGCGTCTCGGGAAACACAGCGAACTCTACCTGAGCACGAGCGCAGTCGATAACAGCGTGGTTACGGGACAAAAAATCCCACCCGAGTCATGGGAACACGAGGCCAGCACAAGGAACTCAACACTGTAGATCACGTCTTGTATGAGCACCCTGGCCGTACATGCTGCAACGGGTTGAATATATTGTGCGCTCGCAGTACGGAGAGAAAATCCTGAAGGTGGCGTCGTCACTTTACGGATAGAACGGCAAAACGTATGGCTCATTACAGAAATAGCGGCGCCGGTGTCCACAAGCGCAAGAGTTCGTACACCGTCAACAAACACTTCAATAACATTGGCGGGGGACAAGCGAGGACTTAGACAGGTTGACGACGGCGCAGCTCGTGCCTCAGAAGCTGCGGTAGTCAGTTTTCCGCCTCACCAGTGTTGTACCGACGACGCATAGGCGAAAGAGAACGGCGGCGCGGTGAGGGGGACCGACGAGCAGCAAAAGGTTGGGCATCGGAAGTGGGCTGGTGATCACGGGCGCATGTTTCAGGCTCTCGTTCTGGCTGCGTGCGATAGGGAGGTCGGAAGGAGTAGTCTGGATATCTCGGCGTATTCGTGGTCGCCGCGAAGCGTCGGCGACAAAAGCGCGCAACATGACCCGGAATTCCGCAAGCATAGCAGATCGGGCGGTTGTCTGCAGTGCGCCAAGGATTTGCGTACTGTGGCTGCGCCCCGAAAAGCACCGTCGCTGGTGGTCGAATTGGTGGTTGAGGGGTTAGTACTGGTTGAGGACGTGGCTTCATGACGGCATCCGCATACGTCAGAGGCGCGGCAACAGGAGCCGGAGGAGCAGCAGACGGCACCACAAATGATAGCGGCGCGGTGACACCAGTCGGCTGAAAGGCAGACGGCAAAGCCTCGGTGACCTGCTCCTGTATCACTTGTCGGATGGTTGGAGTCAGCCTAGGCGTAGGCACTTGCGTGGTCGGAAAAAATGAAAGCTGTCGAGCAACTTCCTCACACACAAGCTCCTTAATCTGTGACAGGAGCGCCGTGTGGTCGCCGCCGATGGTCAACGCAGCGAGGGAATCGTCTGTTGACGTCTGCCGCCGAGCTAGGACGCGCTGCTTACGTAGTTCGTCGAAGCTCTGGCACAAGGTCACGAGTTCAGACACGGTGCGTGGGTCCTTGGCCAGCAACATCTGAAAGGCGTCGTCGTCTATGCCTTTCATGATGTGCTTTATCCTGTCTTGCTCAATCATAGAAGGATTCACGCGCTTGCACAAGTCAATGACGTCTTCAATATAGCTCGTGAAGTTCTCGCCCTGCTGCTGCGCACGTCCGCGTAGACGCTGTTCAGCGCGAAGCTTGCGCACTGCGGGGCGACCGAACACTTCCGCGAAGCTCGTCTTGAAAGCCGTCCAATTGGCGAAGTCTGACTCATGGTTACGAAACCAGAGGTTTGCGACGTGTGTTAGGTAGAGCAGGACGCTGCGTAGTTTTGTAGCGTCGTCCCACTTGTTGTGCGCGCTCACCCTTTCAAACGACGTTAGCCAATCTTCTACGTCATAGTCATCGGTGCCGCTAAAGAAAGCGGGATGCGCTGACACAGCGCGCTTGACACGATGACCGATGGAGCTTGGGCCGCGTCTTGCTGGGTGGCGTCATCAGGCATTGTCGGAGCAGTGGTGGGCAACGTTCGGCTTCGGAGTTCCAGGTTTGAAGGGGGTACCCAGCGTCTCCACCACTTTGATAAGGAGATTTACTGACGGCAAGCGGCAGGCGAAAAACCAGTTCAGTCGCCAGAGAGCAACGGTCTCAACACCAAGAGCTCGTGATCTGCGCTCGCGCCCTACATCTATGAGAGCGCCCCACTACTGCTTGCTCCCTGTTCTTCTTCTTCACTACAGCTGAAACACCCTGTATATGGTTCGAGAACCTTTCTCTTGTTAAACTTCGAAGAAAGTGTTTGCCAACTTTTTATGTGATAGTTCGTTTTTTCATTCATGCACATACGATTTAGAAATTATGCGAGATTGTTGCTTACCATCAGAAAGATCTTCATCGTCTCCTGTGCATATTTTGAGACAATAATTTATGAGAAATAAAGGTTTGTTTATTAAAGATGCTGTCAATCGTTGATAATCACAATACAACGTTACTAACAAGCGCAGAGGTGTCTACTCAGTAAGAATAAATAAATATATTAGGGATTCCACACGCCGATTTCTGCACCTAAAAATAAACGTGTCGAACCTTAAAGTACGCTTACAGTTCATCGCTTTCAGATATGCAACTCTTACTGCAAGCATATTATATGAAAAAAAAAATCACTGCAGTTGGAAAACTGTCCTCATCTCATACGCGGCTACCAAAAAAAAACAAACCCATAAAACTCCTATGTGTAGAACAAGACATGCAGTAAATGTTGCTTCACAAATATAACATGACCTAAAGGGCATTTTTTCAAGTACAATTTATCGCTAATGTCAAAAATGACCGCATGTTCTCACAGTAGTAACGAACCATGCGGACTTACAACTAGTACCTTCCTTTCGTCTTCCGCTTGACGAGGTGACTACCCTAACCAAGTGTAATCGAACTCTGTATTACGGCTATGTTTCTTTGTACGATACAGTAATTTTTTTTATTATTCTCCCTACTTGAACACAGTGCATCGAAAGCGATATACAGCGGCAATCAGCCACACCTGGCAAACGTGTGCGTGTAGTGTCTATTGTTCGCCAGTGGTTCATTCTATGTTCGATGCAATTGTTATGGATAGATTATGGTACAAGTAGTCAGCAAAAAAATTAACACTCAATCCTTTCCTCAGAGATGTTGACTATTTTGGTTGATATCGAGTTGAGACGTTAACAACGATTTACTGCACTCATCTTAATTTCTCAGACAAAGCACAAGAAGAAAGCTGGCTGCCATTTTACCTTGTAAAGCAGAAATAAAATTTAATCGTTCTTATTATTTTCTTTATAACTTCGACGCCATCGTCACAAATTATTACAGAAAACGAAGTGCCGCTGTTACTGCGTTGGAAAAAGAAAAAGAAATGACCAGGCATGGAAGACTTTGGTATCGTTGTGTAGAGCAAAGAAGCCATTACTTTATCGTGCATGTGTTACGCGCACAGATGGCGCTGTTGTCGAGCCACCTATGGCGCAATCGGAGCTAACTTTAGCTCCTCTCTCTCTCGGCATTCCGAACGGCATAGCTCTTCAGTACGTTTGTCGATCCGAGCGGAAGTGGTCATGCAACTCATACCTGTGTGCAGAAAGAGTTATAAGTCCTACAAGTCTGCACTTTTAAGCAAATTTCACGCTACCTCAGTTTTGGTGCTTCCACGTTTGACACGCAGAGTCTGGAAATGGCGTGAGGAGACTCGGGCAGAAAGACAGATGGAAATCGACCCCTCTGACCAGGGCGGGATGTGTTCGTCTCCATAGTGAGCGCAAGCGCAGACGCCACAGTCATCTACGAAGGCGGCGAGCTTAAGCGGCGCAAGGTATTCCCGGGCACCGCAAATAATGGGGTCATTTCGTTACCCTAGTGCCCTAACACCCGCTGTAAAACAAAAGGGCTCACTACTAACAACAAGCGAGCACGGTTGAAAAATTAGACAGCAAGACGCCCCCAGCTGTAACAGAAGTTCGGCATGTAAGCTTTTGTTTTCTGTGGTTGTCCGAGGTGTTCTATACAGAAGGTTAATTTTAATGTTAGTTAAGCGAAGAAACGAATTTATTTATCTAGATTGATTGAGAAGAATATCTTTGCCTAGATTGACTGTGACGAATTTATTTGTCTAGATTGACTGAGATAAGGTAGGCATTACTGGGGCGGTATTCTGTAAGAGTCTACCTAGTGGACTGTCCCTTTCGGCGACCGTTGATTCGATGCGGCTTGACTTGCAGGAAGGAGACTGGCTGGCACCTTCCTGCACGTCAACCAGCAGCGAATCAACGGTCGCCGAAATGGACAGTCCACTAGGTAGACTCTTACAGGATACCGCCCCTGCTCTCGTATATGTCTGGGTGCATGCTGAAGTCGCCTCGTCCGCGGTGCCCCATACACAGGTTTCATGTAGTTGCACAGCACACCACGGGATGTAGGTAGCTATCCACAGGAGTTGCACATTACATGACCAGCCTTCAAATGCGTGAACAAATCAACTTGTGCACTTGTTTACCTCATCTCTACACCTTAGTGTCCATACAGCTTCTGCAGCACATACAATACGCTTCACGTGACCGACTGAGGTGGCATCCCTGATACAGCCTACCCGATTTTTACGCGCAAGCATACGTGCCCCGTCTGTCAAATCGGCGAACTTATGTTTGTCGCAGCGAGGGAAGGCAGCGCCGGCGGAGGAAGGTGCCTGTAGGTGGCAAAGAGAATCGCGCGCTGTGGAAAGTACGGAGGAGCGCCCTGAGTGCACGGAAAGTACACGCCACCCAGAAGAAAGTCTACGTGGCATTTAGCAAAGCGGGGAAGCAGAAAGGAGGCGAAGCGTCGCTGATAAGGAAGGGAGACGGATGCGCGCAGGGTTAACCTCCTCTGGCAGTCGATACGGGCTCTGTGAGCGCTATGGACGTGCTGTGTTCGTCTCGTGATAACATCGTCCCCGCGCGCCGTATGCGCCGCCATCGCGCACGCGAAGGAGAAAAGCGGGCAGGAAGTGCACCATCTTCCGTCGCACGCTAAGGAACCGGGGGAGGGGGTCGTTCTACTCCAGCGGCAGCTGCGTATTGCGCGGCCGCGTGAGCTCTATCTTGAAAGCGATCTGCGACGCGGACAGAGTCTAGGCGTTTACGCCCACCGAATGCCGCTAGCTTCGTGCGGGCTATAGCACCCATACACTTGCGCGTCACCCATGCTCATGAAGTGAAACGTCAGTATAACTTTTGTAAATGACGTTTGACATTTTCTGCTGCTATTACTTTCAAGCTGAGAAGTGGTGCAACGTTGGAAAATTAACAAGTATCTAGTTGCGATTAACTGAAACTGAATGGTTCAAGGGAGGTTAACTGAGTCCTGGATATGACTAAGCAGGGGAGGACCCTGAATTTTTTCTTGAAACCGACTCTCTTTGACCAACCTTCCGGGTTTGATTGCTGGTGCTCCGACAGCTGCTACTGGCTGCTATCAGTTGCTGGGTTGGTTGGTATCTGGCAGGATATATTTGTGGATTTATACATCAATCTTATATGTGCGTAGAGTGCAAGCACACAAGAAAACGGGCGTATTGAACCACAGCATGCTGACCGACAAAGTAGTGTCAGTAAGCTGACTTAAGTTATTTGTTATAAATATAATGAATTTCTCCATAAAACTTGAATAAAAACTGGTGGCTCGTATCTCTAAAGCGCACCGGCCTCTTAATGAAATAGCGCATTGTATTCAGCGATTTCCTCGATTTACTTGAGCATGCTCGTTTTAGCCATTCGGTATGTGCCACCGATTGTGTGCCAATTGTTAGCGTACCTTCCCTAGCAGGCATAGAGAACAAGAAGTAGAGAATCGTTAAATGTAGCTACACATGTGTCCTACAGTCGATCTAATCAAACATGGAGGAGATATATCATGCTTGAAAAGCTTGCGGCTCTTTATACGTAATGCCATCGACTTCGACTGTACCAGAGAGCTGGAAGAACACCAACATTATGCTAATCCGTAAGAAGGGAGGCGTTAAAGAATTGAAGAATTATAGACGATTCGCTTGCTTTCAGTATTGTATAAAATATTCACCAAGATAATTTGCAGTAGAACCAGGGCAACACTTGACTTCAATCAACGAAGAGAACAGGCTGGCTTTGGGAAGGGATTTTCTATGATGGATCATATCCATGCCATAAATCAGGTAAGAGAGAAATCTGCGGACTACAATCAACCTCCCTATATGGCTTTCATAGATTATGAAAAAGCTATTGATTCAGTAGAGATACCAGCAGTCATAGAGGCATTTCGTAATCAAGGAATACAGGAGGAATACCTGAATATCTTGGCAAATATCTAAAAATATTACACAGCTACCTTGGTTCTCCACAAGAAAAGTAGAAAGTTACCTCTCAAGAAAGAGATCACGCATAGAGACACAATCTCTTCAATGCTATCCACTGCATACTTAGAAGTATTCAAACTCTTAGACTGGGAAGGCTTAGGAGTGAGGATGAACGGCGAATATCTCAGCAACCTTTGGTTTGCAGATGACATGGATCATATCCATGCCATAAATCAGGTAAGAGAGAAATCTGCGGAGTACAATCAACCTCTCTATATGGCTTTCATAGATTATGAAAAAGCTATTGATTCAGTAGAGATACCAGCAGTCATAGAGGCATTTCGTAATCAAGGAATACAGGAGGCATACCTGAATATCTTGGCAAATATCTTGGAAAATAATGGGGACGAATTACAGCAAATGATTGAGGACCTTAACCGAGAAAGTGTAAGAGTGGCGTTTAAGATTATTATGCAGAAGACAAAGATAACATTCAATAGCCTGGCAAAGGAAGAAGAATTCTGGATTGGCAGCCAGCCTCTAGTTTATAAAGGAGTACTTTTATCTAGGTCAGTTACTCACAGGGGACCCTGATCATCAAAAAGAAAATTACAGAACAATAATATTGGGTTAGAGTGCCTACGGCAGGCATTACCAAATCCTGACTGAATGCAATGATTGTACACTTTCCACTGTCGTTGGAAAGTGTACAATCATTGCATTCTACCGGTGCTAACATATGGGGCAGAAACTTGGAGGTTAACAAAGAAGCTCGAAAACAAGTTAAGGACCGCACAAAGAGCGATGGAACGAAAAAGTTGGGCCTAATGTTAAGAGACAGGAAGAGAGCGGTGTGGATCAGAGAGCGAACGGGGATAGCCGATATTCTAAATGAAATTAAGAGAAAAAAATGGAGCTGGGCAGGCCATGAAATGGGTAGGATGGATAACCGGTGGACCATTAGAGTTACGGAATGGGTACTAAGAGAAGGGAAGCGCAGTCGAGCACGGCAGAAAACTACGTGGAGTGATAAATTTAGGAAATTTGCAGGCGCAAGTTGTAATCAGCTAGCGATAGACAGGGGAAATTGGAGATCGCCGGGAGAGGCCTTCGTCCTGCAGTGGACATAAATATAGGCTAATCATGATGATTATGATGATGATGTCCTACTTCTCAGTCTATGTACACCTGTCCTTGCCATTCTTCTCTCGCAAGCGTCATAGATGGTCTTCGTCCTTATACCATTGTTTCGTCGGCGTCTCATACTACGCATACAGCTGATTAGGTGTTTTCATTGCGGAATGTATTGTGAGCGGTACAGTGGACAAAAATAAAATTTTCATGTGATGAAACTTGTGACCTTTGTGGTGGATAACCACATGCATTGCATGAGATAACATGTTGCATTGTATGAGCGTAAATTGCAGACATTGCTGTTAGGTGTAAAACAGGTAATTACCCGCTTGAGTAAGGATTCGCTTTACTTAAGTGGAACATATGTGTTCCATCTGGATATATTTGCTAAATTTTACCAGGAAACGTTTCAAGCTGAAACTGGCCGATTTTTTACGTGCTAGGTCATCTTTTTTTGCTAGACCTATTGGCTGAAACCATCACTAGCTTTTTTCTATCTGTTCTATCACTAGAACTTATAGAACTGACGGTAGAGGCGGTGGCGTTGCGTTATATTTATACTCCAACTTAAAATGTTCTGTGCTTTATAAATCGCAATCTGAAACTGAGTCGGTTTGGTGTAAACTTTATTTTGAGTCATTGACTTTTGTTGTTGGTGTCTTTTACCGCCCAACTAACTCGATCGCAGACAGTTTGGTGTCCTTGAATGCATTCATCCAAGAAATAGCACCTCATTCGCCAAATCTAATACGCATGGGTGATTTTAGTGTCCCCGATATACACTGGCAGTCGTTATCTCTACTAGGCCATGATTCCCAACTGTACACAGAAACATTGAACTTTTCACTGACTTCCGGCTTAATGCAAATAATCAGTGATGTCACAAGATGCACGGTGATTTTAGAACGTCTTTTTCAGCCCTAGGGTCTGCGATTATGGTTACGAATGTGCTGTTGTTGATGGCATATCGGATCATAAAGCGGTATTTTCATCAATTTCGTGTCCTGTACCGAGATCCCGATATATTTATCTACTTTCTGCGATATGAGCCATGCTGATGATGTTGGTATAATTGATACACTTAGCGCCATCTTTAGCCAGATTGAAGCGATTAGCCTTTTTGACGATGTCGATACTATAACTAATTTTTTAGTTATCTTGTTACATTGTGCATCACGCGCTTTGTCCAGTTTTTAACTGGACAAAAACAAGAAAGACGAACCCAGAGCTGCCTAGGATCCCACGGGAAATTTTGCACCTGTCGCGACGACTTGGACGCTTGCGACGTGCTAAACGTACTGGTGATTCTGTTCTTACTGCACAATTAATTGCTCTTAAGGAGGAACTTCGAAGCAAAACTAATGCTGCTCGTAATTTTTACTTACAAGTAACACTCCCAGGTTTGCTTAGAAATAATCCACGTAAAATTTGGAGTCCTGTTCTGCCAAAGGAATCTACCACTGATACTTCTGAAATAAACGACACAATTACAAGTGACACTGCTATGATTGCAAACGCATTTAATAGTTACTTTAAACCTGTGTTTACACTTGATAACGTCATCGTTCCTCCTTTTATAGAGCAGACGCATAGTTCTATTAACGATATTGTTGTTTCGAGCCAGGGTGTGCCGAATTTGGATTTAAGTAAAACTTGATCCGAAAAAGAAAGGTAGTTCCGACAATATAGACAATGCATTTCTCATTAAATACTCTTTATGGACTAGTCGATATTTAACGGTTATTTTTCAGAAATCTCTCACGACGTATGTTGTCCCTTTTGCCTGGGAATCGGCTAAAATTCGTCCCCTTTTTAAATCCGGGAATAAGCAGTCCTTACTGAACTACAGACCCATCTCTATCACATCTCGATCATTCTTGTAAAATACTTGAACACATAATTTACAAACATATCATTGAATTTCTAGAGTCCAATAATGTTTTATCGGATGCTCAACATGGTTTTCGGCGAGGATTTAGCCCCACAACCCAACTCAATGAATTCACTCATGATATTATCCAGGCCCTCTACTCAGGTGATCAAATTTATGAATATTTATAGATTTTTCAAAAGCGTTCGACAATGTATCACACTCCAAACCGCTGAAAACCCTCAGTGTTATTCTTAACAACCAATCTTTAGTTAACTGGATTTCTTCTTTTTTGTCCAATCGGTCTCAGTACGTACGCTTTAAGTCTTCTCAATCCTCCACTTGCAGCGTAACGTATGGCGTGCCGCAAGGTTCAATATTAGGTCTGCTACTCTTTATGATTTTCATAAATGATCTGCCAAACAATATTCCTGTTAAAATCCGCATGTACGCGGACAGTGTGTTTAGTACCATACGATTAAAACTCCTCGTGATCTCATTATCAATAATGATTAACTTGCATCATTTCAATGATGGTGTGAGACATGGTAGATGCAAATCAACTTCCGGAAAACTGTATCTATGTCATTTCCCAAACGTTCTTTCCCTTCTCCATTTTACCTATTCGTTTAATGGCTGCCCTCTAAGACATGTTTCACAGTATAAATTACTACGTCTTCTATTCACTGAGGCTTTATCTTGGTCGCATGACATCGAACTCATTGCAACCGTGCGCTTAGAGGGTCAGGCTACTTGCAACGCACATCACGTTCAGCACCACTTAGCACACGACTCCTCACTTACAAAACGCTGTTTCATCCAATACTGGAGTATGGCTGTGTCGTATGGAAACCACACAAAATATCTGACATCAACAAAATTGAATTTGTCCAGAAGAAAGCTGTACGCTTCATTTATCGCCGTTTTGACAGGTATTTTTCGCCCAGTTCCCATATTCTCCGTCTCAAACTTACCAGTCTCTCTTCTCGTCGTCACGTTGGATCTTCGAAGTTTCTTTATACTCTAACTCCCCCACGATTCCCCTACCTAGCAAATACATCGAACCCGCTAGACCTACAACTACCAGACATCACCATGAGTGGAATATGTCCGCCCATGCGTTTAAATACATTTTTTGTCCCTTCTATAGCATTGTGGAATGCTCTGCCTGGTTACGCAAGATCTTTACCACTCGATCAATTTTTATTGTATAGTACTAATCATTGATGTTAAGTGCTCTTTGTTATGCTTTCCCGTGTATTGTATGTCCCGACTCCTGCGATAGCCCTTCGGGGCTGCAGTATGTTGAAATAAATAAATAAATAAATAAATAAATAAATAAATAAATAAATAAATAAATAAATAAATAAATAAATAAATATAGTGTCCTGTACAAAAAATTAAAAAGCCGATTGAATCATTGATTTCCTCCTGATTGGGAACATGGTATGACTCAGCGGCATTTATTGCTCCAGCGAAAAGTCGGTACAGCTCTTTATATGTCGCAAAATGTTTACATTACATACGCTATCGGACCACGCACGTTATAAATCAAATGTTACAGAACACTTTGAAAAACGTGTAAGAGGCTAGTGCAGCTGATCATTAATCTACACACAAGTGAATTGTTAAAAATTAAAATATGGCGTTTTACGTGCCAAAACCACGATTTGATCATGAGGCACGCCGTAGTGGGGGACTTCGGAAATTTTGACCACCTGGGGTTCTTGAACGTGCACCTGAATCTAAGTACACGGGTGTTTTCGCATTTCCCCCCATCGAAATGCGGCCGCCGTGGCAGGAATTCGATCCCGCGACCCCGTGCTCCGCAGCTCAACACCACAGCCTCTGAGCAACCACGGCGCATAAGTGAATTGTAATAGAAGCTTTATATATATATGGTTCGAGAAACTCTTTTGTTAAAGCGTCACACGAGGTGTTTGGGTTGTATTGAATTGGTAATAACTTTATGGTATTGTCCTGCAGGTCTTTGGCAACAAGGTGGTTGCCAATTTTTATGTGCAAGTTTTTTTTTTCATTCGTGCGCATGCAATTTAGAAATTACAAGAGGCTCTTGCTTACCATCAGAATGATCTGCTTCGCTTTCTGTCAATTTTTTGGAGGAAATAAAGATTTGTTTATTAAAGATGCTGTCAATCATTGATAATCACGATACAACGTCAATAACAAGCGCGGAGGTGTCTACTCAGTCAGAACAAATAAATATATTACGTTTCTCACAGGCTGCTTTCGGCATCTCAAAAGTAAATGCGTAGAAGCTTAAAGTACATTTATAGGTCATCGCTTTCACATCATCATCATCAGCCTATATTTTATGTCTACTGCAAGACCTCTCCCTGCGCTCTCCAACTACCCCTGTCTTGCGCTAGCGTATTCCAACTTGCGCCTGCAAATTTCCTAACTTCATCATCCCATCTGGTTTTCTGCCGACCTAGACTGCGCTTCCATTCTCTTGGTATCCATTCTGTAACCCTAATGATCCACTGGTTATCCATTCTACGCATTACATGGCCTGCACAGCTCCATTTCTTCCACTTAATGTCAACTAGAATATCGGCTATCCCCGTTTGTTCTCTGATCCACACCGCTCTCTTCCTGTCTCTTAACGTTAGTCCTAAGATTTTTCGTTCCATCGCTTTTTGTGCGGTCCTTAACTTGTTCTCGAGCTTCTTTGTGAACGTCCAAGTTTCTGCCCCATATGTTAGCAATGATTGTACACTTTTCTTTTCAACGACAGTGGTAAGCTCCCAGTCAGAACTTGGCAATACCTGCCATATGCACTCCAACCCAATTTTATTCTTCTGTAAATTTCTTTCTCATGATCCGGGTCCCCTGTGAGTAATTGACCTAGATAAACGTACTCCTTTACAGACTCTAGAGGCTGACTGGAGATCCTGAATTCTTGTTCCCTTGCCAGGCTATTGAGCATTATCTTTGTCTTCTGCATATTCATCTTCAACCCAATTCTTACACTTTCTCGATTGAGGTCTTCAATCATTTGCTGTAATTCGTCTCCTTCTTGCTGAACAGGCCAATGTCATCTCCAAACCGAAGGTTGCTGAGATATTCGCCGTTGATCCTCACTCCTAAGCCTTCCCAGTGTAAGAGCTTGAATACTTCTTCTAAGCATGCATTGAATAGCATTGGAGAGATTGTGTCTCCTTGCCTGACCCCTTTCTTGATAGGTAACTTTGCACTTTTCTTAACCAAGGTAGTAACCAAGGTAGCTGTGGAATCCTTGTATATGTTTGCTAAGATATTCACGTATGCCTCCTGTACCCCTTGATTACGCAATGCCTCTATGACTCCTGGTATCTATACTGAATCAAATGCCTTTTCATAATCGATGACAGCCATATAGAGAGGTTGATTGTACTCCGCAGATTTCTCGATTACCTGATTGATGACATGGATATGATCCATCGTAGAATATCCCTTCCTGAAGCCAGCCTCTTCGCTTGGTTGGCTGAAGTCAAGTGTCGCCCTGATTCTATTGGAAATTATCTTGGTGAATATTTTATACAATACTGAAAGCAAGGTAAAGGGTCTATATTTCTTCAATTCTTTAACGTCTCCCTTCTTATGAATTAGTATAATGTTGGCGTTCTTCCAGCTCTCTGGTACACTTGAAGTTGAGAGGCATTGCGTATAAAGGGCCGCAAGCTTTTCAAGCATGATATTTCCTCCATCTTTGATTAAATTTACTGTTATTCCATCTTCTCCAGCAGCTTTTCCCCTGGTCATGTCTTTCAAGGCCCTTATAACTTCATCGCTAGTCATAGAAGGAGCCTCTGTATCCGGTTCATCACTATTTCGAATGAAAGTAGCTTGGCTGTTTTGGGCACTGTACAGGTCAGTATAGAATTCTTCCGCTGCTTTTACTGCCATCGAAATTGCTGATGATATTGACGCGAAGTAAGCTGCCCACTACAGGCACCGATCGTGATAAGTCAGCTGCCCACTCGACCGTGCACACGTCTGTGACTTCGTCGTCGTCGCGCCTTGTCCCCCACCTCAGAGCGACACGTGGGTCCGCACCCGACCCTTTCCCCACTCACCCCCGAAGTGGGGTCAACAGTTTTGGCTCGCGAGTCTTTCGACGGGCCTTCAGGGCGCGGGCTCCTTTTCCAAGCTTTATCAGCCCCCTGAGAAAGCCAAAGTGCCAGGCCGGGGGGCGCTTGTACCCATTACGGCGAACCGGTGGGTGCCCGGCGGCAGCGAGAATCGAACCCGCGACCTCCCGCAGTCGAGGCGGGCACTTTACCACTGGGCCACGACTGCGGTGAGGTGCGGGGTATATGGTGGAGGTGCGGGGTATATGATACCATTGCCGGAGACGCAGCGTACCCCTGACTCATCCCCAGTGAGTAGTCCGGGAGAGATTACTCCTGTGCACGTACGCACCAGCCGCCGTCTTCAAGGGCTCCAACCTGAGCACGGTCTGTTGCCCGATCGTATCCGGACGATGAACCTGAGCCCACAGCCTCCTGCTGCTGCGGCTGTTTCGCCGGCGCAGATCATCTTCAATCAGCCACAGACGCCGATTGCGTTCCACGGAGATGCTACTGAAGACGTGGAAGATTGGCTAGACCATTTCGAGCGGGTCGCCGACTGCAACGGATGGAACGAAGACCGCAAGTTGCGCAACGTGTACTTTGCGCTCCAAGACTCCGCGAGGACGTGGTTCTATAACCATGAAACGACATTGACTTCGTGGCACGAATTCCGACAGCAGCTGGTCGCCACATACTCCAACATGGACAGGAAGGAGCGAGCGGAGCTGGCAATACAGGCAAGATTGCAAGCCCCGAACGAGAGCGTCACCACGTATACTGAAGACATGGCTCGGCTGTTCAGACGTGCGGATGCCTCAATGGCCGAAGACAAGAAGGTGCGACATTTGATGCGAGGTGTGAAGCAAGAGATCTTTGCTGGACTTATTCGGAATCCGCCCACAACACTTGCAGACTTCCTTGCTGAAGCGACAGCAATGGAAAGGGCCCTTCGACAGCGTGCCAGACAATACAACCGCAACGTGATGGAACTTTCACACAGCCCCTCTAGCATGACCTCGGAAAACCACCTCGAGGACTTACGCGAATTGATCAGGGCTGTGGTAAGAGAAGAGCTCCACAAAATGCAGCTAACCGACGCGCCGACAGCCCGAATTTCTGTGGCGGAGATAGTGCGCGACGAGATTAGGCAAGCCGTCCAAGCTCCTGAACGCTACGAGGTACCACAACAGCGGGAGCCAGTCCGAATGACTTATGCGGACGCCGTACGACGACCATCGCTGTACGGCCCCTCAAACGTCATGCGCCCCTCCGAACAGACTGAAGTAGTGTTCAGGCGTCGCAGTCCATCGTCCATCGAGGAGTCGAGGCCCCGAAAAAGCGACGTTTGGCGGGCTCCTGACCTCAGGCCCCTATGTTTTCATTGCGGAGAGGCTGGCCACGTCTACAGGATGTGCCCCTATCGACGAGTGGGCCTCCGCGGGTTCCCTCCAGGTGCACCTCGTCCACGACCTGGTCAGCGCCCGATGGAGATAGAGAACTTCATCGCGAGTCGCGACAGTTCATTCGAGCAGCGAAGGCACGAGCCCCGTTCTGCATCGCCTGCTCGATACCGATCGCCAAGTCCCTCATTTCATCGAGACGCTCGTAGGCGTCGTTCACCCAGCCCTGCAAACCCGGAAAACTGAGTCCAGCGACCTCCGGAGGTGAGGCCGCTGACGCCGAGCGCTTCGAATATCCTCCATCACGACGACAACGACGACAAAGCACCGACGTTAAGTCACACTCCAGTGCCCAAAGGCAAGTGGTAACGTCAGACATACTGGTTACCATAGACGACGAAGAAGTTACTGCTTTAATTGACACTGGTGCGGACAGCTCGATTATGAGCAGAGAGCTTGCGTCAAAGTTAAAGAAAGTTTTTACGCAGTGGACTGGGTCGCATGTCCGTACTGCTGGAGGGCATCTATTAATTCCCGTGGGCAGATGCACCGCTCGGGTAAATATTTGTGGATTTACGTACGTCGGGGTCTTCATTATTCTGCCCAGCTGCTCGAGGGACTTGATACTCGGCATGGACTTTCTACAGGCGAATGGAGCCACAATTAACCTGGAAAAATCGAGCGTGACGTTCTCTACGGCAAAAGCAATAGCAAGCGACGCTGGCGACGAGAATCCCACCGAAAACGCCTTGCGCATCGTCGAAGACAGCATAACGGTGCCGCCAAGAAGCAGCCTACTGACCCTGGTAACGTGCGACGCATTCGACGGCTATGAGGGCATCGCCGAGGCAAACATTCCCTTAATGCTTGAGCGGAACATCTGCATTGCACAGGGCATCGTTCAGCTTCAGCACAGACGCTCATTAGTCCTGCTGACAAACTTCAGCAACGAATACCAGCACTTACCGCAAGGCACAGCTGTCGCCTTCCTCCATCAAATTGCCGCCTTCACTGATGTCGCCTCGCTAGAAACTGCTTCCCCTAATTCATCGATAGAGGCCAACCTGAGCGATCGCATTCAGATTAACCCGGGCTTATCGGAACGACAGAAACAACAGCTACTGGACCTTTGATGATTGATGATTATTGTGGTTTGTTGGCGCAAGGGCCAGTTATGGCCAAAGAGCGCCAAGACGATGGTAATGACTTGTTAATGATATATGAATAGTCAATTACATGAAGAGATGTGGCATGGCTGTAAAGGGGCCTAAAAACAGTCGCTGTAAAGTGCGTAAAATCTATACGTAATAAGATTATGGCAATGACTAATGATGTGTACTATAGACATGAACAATGCATTGCAAAAGAGTGATAAGACAAAATATCACAGACGTAAGAATCGGCCAGAAGCACAAGTGCCTAAAACAGAGCCCTTGAAACACAAAGGCCTGGAGACATGTGCTATAAAGAACTATCACAGCAACATCCTCTGAAGAGAGGATGCGCTACGAACTTATTGGCCTAATAACATGTAGCACAACATCATTCAAGAATGCGAGGACTGCTGTGGTGTTAAAGAGCGGTTCTTTACCAAGGAACATAGCGGGATGTAGAGGGAGACAGTAGCGATATGCTAGAGGAAAGTGTTTCTTTCTTTCTCTTTCGGCTTCCCGACACTCCAGGAGGACGTGGAGGACGGTGAGCCTCTCGCCACATCTACCACAGGTTGGAGTATCATTACCATTCAATAGAAAATTGTGGGTGCCGTACGTGTGTCCTATTCTCAGACGACAGAATAGGATATCAGTTCGCCGGGTTTTTGTTACGGAGGGCCAGTAACCTAACTGTGGCTTAATCAAATGAAGCTTATTATTTGTTTCTGCGTCCCACGAGCGTTGCCAGTGGCTTCGCAGTTTCTTTCGCAAGAAAGGTTTCAAATCTGTTGCAGGAACAGCAGCTGTAGGGTTATTAGCGGGTGATGTGACTGATGTGGCCATTTGGTCGGCAAGAACATTGCCCTCGATGCCTCTATGCCCAGGCACCCAGCATATAATCACATGCTGGTTAGTTGCGTACGCTCTACAAAGAACAGAATAGAGCTCAATGAGGACAGGGTTTTTCTGTTTACAGGGTGACTTCAGGGCTTTTACGACGCTTTGGGAGTCTGTAAATATAATAGTTTTTTGATGTTTTGATTTCTTTATATGCTTTACGGCTGACAATATTGCGTAGGCCTCAGCCGTAAAGATACTTGTTTCTGGGTGGAGTGCGCCAGATTCCGAGAAGGATGGACCGACGGCTGCATAAGATACTCCGGCATATGATTTAGAAGCGTCCGTGTAAAATTCTGTGCACGAGTACTTGGACTGTAATTCTAGGAAATGCATTCGGATTTCGACCTCAGAAGCGTGCTTTGTAACTTCTACAAAGGATATATCACATTCTACTACCTGCCACTCCCAAGGTGGTAACAGCTTGGCTGAAGGCATTAAGCGATGTTCGAGGAGTGGGATGTCCATTTCTTCGCTAAGCTCCCTGACACGCAGTGAGAAAGGCTGTCTTACAGAGGGACGATTCCGAAAAAGTGTAGCACACGTCGTATCGTTAACGGTATTAAAACACGGATGCTGCTGATTAGAGTGAACTTTAAGGAAATATGTGAGGCTGGTGAATGTTCTCTGCAGGTGGAGTGACCACTCATTTGATTCGACGTATAGACTTTCAATGGGGCTTGTTCTGAAAGCTCCAGTGGCCAGGCGGATACCTAGATGGTGGACGGGATCCAGCATCTTCAGCGCACTAGGGGCGGCAGAGTGATATACCGCGCTACCATAATCCAATCGAGATGAAATGAGACTTTTGTAAAGATTCAGTAAACACTTCCTGTCGCTACCCCAGGATGTGTGAGACAAAATTTTCAGTAAGTTCATTGTTTTTAGACATTTCACCTTGAGATATTTTATATGCGGAATGAAAGTAAGTTTATAATCAAGTATGATGCCTAGGAACTTGTGCTCTTTGTTGACAGGTATTTGTTGTCCATACATTTCGATAGTGGGATCTGGAAGAAGCCCTTTCTTCTTGGTGAAAAGAACACAAGAACTTTTGTGGGGGTTCACTTTGAATCCGTTTTCGTCTGCCCATTTGGACACTTTGTTCAAGCCTTGTTGTACCTGTCTCTCACACACTGTAAGGTTGCAGGATTTGTAACCTATTTGTATGTCGTCTACGTAGACGGAATAAAAAATAGCTGGCGGTAATGAAGCACGAAGCGTGTTCATCTTCACGATAAACAGGGTGCAGCTGAGCACACCTCCTTGGGGTACACCAGTTTCCTGTATAAATTGACGCGACAATACGTTGCCGATTTTCACACGGAAGGTACGGTTAGACAAATAGCTTTCTATTACGTTTAGCATATTTCCACGGATGCCCATTCCCGACAAGTCTCGCAAAATTCCGTAACGCCAAGTTGTGTCGTACGCCTTTTCCATATCGAGGAATATCGACAAGAAAAACTGTTTATGTACAAATGCGTCACGTATATGTCCTTCAATGCGCACAAGATGGTCAGTTGTGGACCGCCTTTCTCTAAAGCCACACTGATAGGGATCAAGCATATTGTTCAGTTCAAGGAAATGTTTAAGTCGGCGATTAATCATTTTTTCAAAAAGTTTACACAGGCAACTTGTGAGAGCTATCGGGCGGTAACTTGCCGCCGAGGAAGGGTCTTTGCCCAGCTTCAAAACTGGAATAACAATAGCTTCCTTCCATGAGGAAGGCAAGTATCCGGCAGCCCAGATAGAGCTGAAAAGTCCCAGAAGTGTCATCTGTGTGTCAGTGTGTAAGTTTTTAATCATGTCATACATGATTCTGTCAGGTCCCGGTGCGGAGCTGCTGCATACGCTCAAGGCAGCTCTCAGCTCGGCTATATTAAATGGACGGTTGTATTGTTCATTCGGTCTGCATTTGCGATCCAGTGACTTAAGTTCTGCTATTTGTTTATATTTAAGGAATGATTTTGAGTAATGTATGGAGCTTGATACACGTTCGAAGTGTTCGCCCAGAGCGTTGGTCTGGTCTTCCAAGGTATTCCCATGGTCGTCAACTAAAGGTAATGGGTGGATTTGCTGCCCCTTTAGCTTTCTTAGGCCATTCCATACTTTACTCTCTTGGGTATAGGATGTTATACTAGAGAGAAACCTCTCCCAGCTAGTCCTCCTTGCCTGTCGCCGCGTACGCCTTCCCTGCGATTTTACCAGTTTAAATTCGATAAGATTTTCCGTAGTCGGGGCGCGACGCAATGCGCCCCACGCTTTGTTCTGTTTCTTTCGTGCCAGTCTGAACTCCTCATTCCACCAGGGAACCCGTCTTTTACATGAGAGGCCTTTTGTTTGTGGAATGAATTTTTCAGCTGCGTGGAGTATAAAACCAGTAAAATATGCTACTGCGTCGTCAATACTAAAATCGTTGATAAAATCTGGTGATAAGTAGGTTGACTCTTTAAAACCTTTCCAGTCAGCTGATTTTATTTTCCAACGAGGGGTGTGGGGAGGACTGTCATGCTCCTCCATCAGAGTCAGTGTCACAGGAAAGTGGTCGCTCCCGAATGAATTTTTAACGACATTCCATTCCATATAGGGAAGAAGGGTAGCAGAGCCAATCGCTAAATCTATGGAAGAAAATGAATTATGGTAGATGTTGTAATATGTGGGCTCTTTTTTGTTAAACAGACATGCACCAGAGGTTATTAGAAAGTTCTCTATAAGCCGACCCCTGGCGTCACACCGGGAGTCTCCCCACAAGGTGCTGTGAGCATTAAAATCACCGGCAATAATGTATGGTTCCGGGAGCTGGTCAGTTAGCATATAAAATTCCGTTTTGCTGAGTTTGTAGTCTGGCGGTATGTAGATAGAACAGATGGTTACCAACTTGTTGAAGAGTATCACTCGCACGGACACCGCCTCAAGTGGTGTCTGAAGAGAGAGATTCTGGCAAGCAACAGATTTATCCACAATTATTGCTACACCTCCAGAGGAGGCAACAGCAACGTCACGGTCTTTACGGAAGATAGCATATTGTCTGAGGAAGTTTGTTTGTGTGGGTTTTAGATGTGTTTCCTGAACACACAGCACTTTTGGGTTATATTTTTTAAGAAGTTCCCTAATATCGTCGAGGTTGTGGAGAAGTCCTCTCACATTCCACTGTAAAATTTGTGTGTCCATTTTGAATGTGTTTTTGTGCTGTGCGTTCAAGAATACAAAGTTAGCTCACGGGCCCTTTCCAGGAGCCGTGACACGAGATTTTTCTTTTTTGGAGCGGTCGATGGAATCGCGCCGCTCCTTAGGCGCTGGCTGCGCCCTCACGCTTGGTGTTGTGTCCATCTCCTCTTGCGAGGCGCTGGACACGCGCTCTTGCGAGCGGTTAGTTTGACGTGAAGGCCTCGTCTCGAGGGACGAGACCTTGGAGGCCACCAGCCCGGAGGTCGATGGCCCCTTGTTCTGAGATGGCGGAGCAGCGCTAGCTGCAGCCGCCGAGGGGGCGGATGGCGTCACCGCCGGCCCACTACGCGTGTGCCAGACAGCCGCCGGGAGCCGTTGTGGCGCTGCCCCCTGACGCGCCACTTCGGCAAAGCTGGTTTTTGGCAGGTGCAATAACCGCCTGCGTGCCTCCTTGAAAGTTATGTTTTCCTTTACTTTAATAGTTACTATTTCCTTTTCTTTTTTCCAGGTTGGGCACGACCGCGAGCAGGCGGCGTGCTCCCCATCACAGTTAACACAATGTAGAGAGCTTTCACAAGACTCGGAGGAGTGTTCAGAAGCACTGCATTTTGCACAAGTTTGGCGGCCTCGACAGTTCTGTGAACTATGGCCGAACCGCTGGCATTTAAAACATCGTAGAGGATTTGGCACGTATGGCCTAACACGAAGCTTGATGTATCCGGCCTCGATGGTTTCGGGCAGCGCACTCGAGTTAAAAGTAAGTATCAGATGCTTGGTCTGGATTTCCTTGCCGTCGCGCCTCATCTTGATCCGTTTAACATTGATTACGTTCTGGTCACTGAAGCCCTCCAGGAGTTCAGCTTCACTCAGCTGCAACAGATCATCATCTGATACAACGCCACGGGTGGTATTCATGGTATGGTGCGGGGTTACTGTTAATTGAGCTTCTCCAAATGCCACTAGGTTGGGTAGTTTCTCGTATTGTTTCATATCACGGAGCTCCAACAGGAGATCCCCGCTTGCCATCCTGGATGCTTTATAGCCGGGTCCAAAAATATCAGTCAGAGTCTTTGACACAAGGAAAGGTGAGATTGTTCGTACTGATTTGTCTGTTTTTTCTGAGTGGATCACATGAAATCGGGGAAAGTTCTGTGTTTGACGTCCAAAAAACTGGAAAACATCTTCGGTGCGCCCTCGTTTCAGACGGCGATCAGTGAGTGGGGGGAAAGAACTTGCCATAAGTATAGGTGAATGTTCGGCAGCAGCGCCAGCCATCCACCATGGAGCCCAACTAGGGGACGCTGCAATACCTGGAAAAGATTGGTCCTGCAAACGTCAGCTGTACGCCACTACTATAACCAAATATGGAATATCCAAGGTTGGCTACCCACACAAGGTTAACCCTAGCTGCCTGGGAAAACGGAAGTAAAAGGAAGTGAAAAGAAGACAGGATAGATTGAAAGTGAGAGAGAAAGACGAAGATTTAAGAGGAGGACAGGAAAAGGCAACTGCCGATTTCCCCTGGGTGGGTCAGCCCAGGGCTGCCGTCTATGTGAAGCAGAGGCCGAAGAGGTGTGTTGCCTCCACCGGGGGGCCTTAAAGGTCCAAAACACCCGGCATCGGCTCAACCCCCAGGATCCCCCTTTCCCGAGACACGGCTAAGCCGCGCACGGCTACACGCGGGAGGGTCCAACCCCCATGTGCTCGGGTACGTGGTGGCGAGCTACTGGACCTTATCAACGACTTCTCTGGCTGTTTCTCTACCGAGTCTAAAGTACGGCGCACCTCCGTTACGAAGCATCGCATTCCTACGGACGAGTCAGCACGCCCCGTTCGTCAGCATCCTTACCGCGTTGCGCCTACGGAAAGGGAGGTGATAAAGCGCCAGGTTCAAGAAATGTTAGATGATGACGTGATTCAGCCGTCCATAAGTCCATGGGCGTCACCCGTCGTTTTAGTCAAAAAGAAGGACAACACACTACGCTTCTGCGTAGACTACAGACGGCTTAACAGTGTCACCAAACGCGACGTTTATCCTCTGCCACGGATCGATGACGCTCTGGACCGTCTACGCCACGCCCAGTTTTTCACCTCGTTGGATCTTAAGTCTGGGTACTGGCAGATCGAAGTAGATGAGCGTGACCGCGAAAAAACGGCATTTGTGACTCCTGATGGATTATATGAATTTAAAGTCCTCCCATTCGGCCTGTGTTCCGCACCTGCCACATTTCAGCGGATGATGGACACTGTTCTCTCTGGACTGAAATGGCAGACGTGCTTAGTCTACTTAGACGACGTTGTGGTGTTTTCCAGAACGTTTGATGAACATCTCGAACGACTCAAGAATGTACTCCTCGCAATCAGCAAAGCAAATCTGACTATCAAGCCTGAGAAATGTCATTTTGGCTTTCAGGAGCTAAAGTTTCTCGGACACGTAGTCAGCCCCCGCGGTGTTAGGCCAGACCCCGAGAAGTTAGCTGCCGTCGCTGAGTTCCCGCGTCCAACAGACAAGAAGGCAGTTCAGCGATTCTTAGGTCTCTGCGCCTACTACCGTCGTTTTGTCGAGGGGTTTTCAAGGATCGCCGAACCATTAACGAGACTCACACGCCAAGATGTACCCTTCGAGTGGACGGAAGAACAACAGGAAGCCTTTACAGAATTGCGGAAGCGACTGCAAACAGCCCCGTACTCGCGCATTTCGACGACAAGGCTGACACAGAAATCCACACAGACGCCAGCAACGTGGGGCTCGGTGCTATACTCGTTCAGTGGCAAGACGGCGCCGAACGAGTACTAGCCTATGCGAGCCGCAGCCTCACAAACGCAGAGGTCAACTATTCCACTACTGAAAAGGAGTGTCTAGCTGTCGTTTGGGCCATCGGCAAGTTCCGACCCTACCTTTACGGCCGCCCTTTTCGCGTAATAAGTGACCACCACTCACTGTGTTGGCTTGCGAGTCTTAGGGACCCTTCAGGCCGCCTCGCTCGTTGGAGCCTCCGCCTTCAGGAGTACGACGTAACAGTGGTATATCGATCCGGACAGAAGCACGGCGACGCTGACTGCCTCTCACGTGCACCTATACCTTGGAAGCCCTGTGACGTAGAGCAAGATTTTCGGTTTCTCGGTGTAGTGGACACTGTCGAGATGGCTGACCTCCAACGTGCAGACAGTACATTGCTTCCCCTCATTAGATACCTTCAGGGAGCCGACGTTGTTGTCCCACGACCGATGTCACGCAGTCTGACTTCTTACTGCCTCCGGAACGACGTGCTCTACAAAAAGAACTCCGAAAACAGCCAAGAAACGTTCCTTCTTGTCGTCCCGGTTTCGCTGCGCGAAGAAGTACTGCAGGCGTGTTATGACGACCCGTGTGCCGGACACTTAGGCTTCGCCAGGACGTTAGCGCGCATACGTCAAAAGTATTACTGGCCTCAACTATTCTCGTCCGTTCAGCGCTACGTGAGAAGCTGCCGTGATTGTCAACGGCGCAAGGTTCCACCTTTGAAACCTGCTGGTCTTCTGCAACCCCTGGACCCTCCTCCAGCACCGTTTCAACAGGTGGGAATGGACCTCCTCGGTCCGTTCCCTACGTCGTCCACAGGAAACAAATGGATAGTCGTCGCAACGGACTACCTAACGAGGTACGCAGAAACCAAAGCTGTGCCCCGCGGAACTGCTACAGAAGTCGCGATGTTTTTTGTCCATGAAATCGTACTACGTCATGGGGCCCCTTCAATCTTAATAACCGATCGAGGAACTGCGTTTACTGCTGACTTAATGCAAGAGATCGTGACGCTGACCCACACCAATCATCGGGAAACCACGGCCTATCACCCACAAACTAATGGACTAACCGAGCGCCTCAACAGAACTATGGCCGATATGATCTCCATGTACGTTGACGTAGAGCACAAGTCATGGGACCAAATTTTACCATACGTGACATTTGCATACAATACGGCCGTGCAGGAAACCACCCGATTCACACCATTTGAACTGGTTTATGGACGCTGCGTAACAACACCTTTAGACGCCATGCTCCCGGTAGACAACGGAACAACAAGAAGTGACAACACTGACGACATCATCCAGAAAGCCGAAGAAGCTCGACAGCTTGCTCGCAACCGCATCCGCAACCAGCAGAGTACCGACGCCCGCCGTTACAACAGTGGCCGAAGGCACATCCAGTACGAACCCGGCGACTATGTTTGGGTGTGGACACCCGTCCGTCATCAGGGGCTGTCAGAAAAATTACTGCGCCGATACTTTGGCCCGTACAAGATCGTCAGGCGACTCAGCGACGTGAACTACGAGGTCGTCCCTCAGAGCACCAATATGAGCTCGAGCCGACGGCGAGCACGAGCCGAGATTGTGCACGTAGTACGTATGAAGCCAGTACTACGCCCGCGAAGAAGTGCCCCTCTGATCAACTCTCTCCCACGCTCTCTGTCGCCCTTTACCCTCTCCAACCGGCGACCGGGACGGTCGCTTTTCACGTGGGGAGTAATGACGCGAAGTAAGCTGCCCACTACAGGCACCGATCGTGATAAGTCAGCTGCCCACTACAGGCACAAGATCGCCAGAGAGAAGACGACGAAGGGCGCAGGTGTGCGCGCGTTCTCTTGAGTGTCGGCCATCATAAAAGAAGGCTGTTCTCTTTCGGCAAGCTCGTTATAATTATCTTCGTGACAATATTACCATGCTTATCATTTCAGTGCATACATCTTGCCTTGTCCTATGCCAAGCTTTCTTCTTACTGATTTCATGCTGCATCCATATTTTACGGCTTCCTCAATCTTCCCCACGTTATAATTTCGAATACCCCTTGCTTTCTCCTGGTTGATGAGTTTTGACAGCAAGCGAATTCTATCTGATCTCTTCAGTTGGACATTTTCATGTTTTGTCATTTCTTTATTAGGTACTTTGTTTCTTGGAAGAGCTTACCTACTGTCTGCCTTGGTGCCTTACCTCCCACTTCTATTGCTGCTTCTGAGATCAACCTAGTTACGGTTTCATTCATTACCTCTATGTTGTCTTTATCTTCCTTTTCTAAAGATGCACATTTGTTTGCGAGCACCAGCCTGAATTGGTCTGCTTTTACCCTTACTGCCTCTAGGCTGGCCTGCTTCCTCTTGAATAATTTCACTCTTTCTCTCGTCAAACTGAGAGAAATCCTAGACCTCGCTAACCTATGGTCACTGCACTACCTTACATAACACTTCTACATCCTGCACTATGCTAGGAGTATGAAATCTATTTCATTCCTTGTTTCTCTATTAGGACTTTTCCAGGTCCACTTCCTGTTGCTGCGCTTCCTGAAGAAGGTATTCATTATTCGGAGCCTATTCGTTTCCGCGAATTCGACTAACATCTCTCCTCTTGCATTCCTAGAATCGATGCCGTAGTTGCCAACTGCTTGCTCACCAACCTATTTTTTCCCCACTTTTGCATTGAAGTCACCCATGACTTCAGTGCACGGAGTTTACAACGTTCTGATTGCTAATTCAACATGCTTCATAAAACGGTTCTATTTCTTCATCATCGTGACTAGAGTTTGGGGCGTAGGCTTGTACTACCTTCATTTTGTACCTCCTATTCAGCTTTATTACGACGAATGCTACCCTCTCATCAATGCTGTGGAGCTCATGAATGTTGCCCGCTATGTTGTTATGGACTAGAAATCCTACCCCGGATTCTCTCTTATCTGAAAGACCTCTGTAGCAGAGGACGTGGCCGTTAGTCAGCACTGTGTAAGCCTCACCAGTTCTTCTAACCTCATTAAGACCAATAATACCCATGCAATACCTGATAATTCTTTTAATAGGCCTGCTAAGCTAGCCTCACTCGAGAGGGTGCGCGTGTTGAACGTTGCCAGGTTCAGTTTCCATTGGCGGCCTGTCCGGGCCCGGAGATTCTTAGCACCCTCTGCCGCGTAGCAGGTCTGACCGCCACCTTGGTCAGGTGCTCCGCAGCCACTGGGGACTGAGGGCCATGGGTTAATTGTCGGAGTCATGAGGGAGGTAGTGGCCGAATACTGCACCAGGGAGGCCAATTCTATTTCTGGGGAGAGAGTGACTGATGAAGCTCAGTGGGCCTTCCTAGTTTGGTTCAACCTGAACTATAGTATAGCCCCACTAGCTCTCGGCAATATGTATTTTTGTCGCCGGTGTCAGGCACCACTCCATGCCTGAAAATGTAGTGGACTGGAGCAGGATTCGAACTTACGGCCTTGAGATTTGAGGCCGGGTATTCTACCTCTGCTCCACGCCACCATATGCAACTTACCATATGCGCTTTCACATATGCAACTCTTACTGCAAGCATATTGTTCTCAGGCATATTAATCGTTTTCTTATCACCCTCCCGGCGGAGTAGCTCCGTCCCGGTGGAAGTTGTAGAGCATCAATTAAGGTGGGTACATAGGGCTTGAGTCGGGCAACGTGAACAAAATCGCTGCTTACGTCGGAAGGCATTGAAGACTCGCCCGCTGGTGCAATCTTGTACGCCACGTCTGAGAGTTGGCGCAATATCTTGTACGGACCAGAGTAACGCGATAGGAGTTTTTCGGACCATCCGACACGATGCGAAGGTGTCCAGAGGTGCATAAAAGCACCAAGGAAAAAATGGGCTTCTCTGTGCCGACGGTCCTAATGGAACTTTTGGGAACTTTGCGAGGCCATAAGGCAATGACGAGCGATTTGTCGGGATTTGGCAGCCAGGGCAATAGTATCACGGGCGTATGCGGTTGGCGTCTGTAATTCGTAGGGAAGTAACGTGTCCATGGGTAATGCACCATCGCACCAAAACAAAAGGTAAAGCGGTGAAAATGCGGTGGTGTCGTGATGAGACCAATTATAAGCAAAGCTGATGTATGGCAGACCAACGCCCCAGTCACGGTGATCGTCGCAAACGTACATGGCAAGCATTTCAGTTAGCGTGTGGTTGAGGCGTTCGGAGAGGCCATTCGTTTGAGGGTGGTAAACTGGCGAGGGGCACCGTGGCGTAGGATTACAAAGTAAGCAGAAAGTAGGCGACATCTCTCGCGCAGTTGGTTGGAATTGCTCGCGTGTTGGCATATCTTGTCGCATATCTGTTGCCACTGTAATTCACTTGTTTCCTCTGGTAGAAATAGGAAAAATAGGCGAAGCCTACACGGCAGTCCTACACGACAAAATGGCTTCGTGGGGACGCCAATAGGTTGAAGGAAACCACCAGGAGGCAATTACGGCGTCTTCCGGCACTGAATCAGATTGCGAGCAGCGATATAACGGCTCACAGAGCGATAAATTCCGGGTCAGAAGACGCGGCGTCTCACGCGGTCATATGAACGAGTTACACCTAGGTCTCCAGCAGTAGAATCATCATCTAGCGGCCATCATCATCTTCATCGGCCACCTTTTATTTATGGGGCGCTGAGGTGAATGTGCATGCGCATGTGCCTCGTTCCTCGTGCTGCGGGCTACGAGGTTAGAAAAATAGAAGAAGAATAAAATATAGTTTCTTCTGCTCCTGCCATCGTCCTGAACTGTTCTTTAGCTCACCGACTCCCGCATTTTTATAATAGACCTAACCTCGGTTCATATAGTCGTGTAGCTACTGGAGCACGGCGACTCGGAGGTGCCTTGGAAAAAGTAGCAGCAGCTCGGGAACATCAGGGTGGACGATGCGACGATATAAAGTCCCATCATGTAGGGTGTACATCCGGAGGGAAGAGTCACTGGGCGAGGAGGTTAGGAGGTCCATCAGGGTGCGAAGGACAAGATCGCAGCGTCGTTGGTCCCCGATATAGAGCAAGTCGGAAACAGACAGATTGCAGATGTCCGATTCAGTATCTGTAACGTCGGGTGGATCCACAAGAGACGGGACAGGCAGTCAGCGTCTTGATGCAGGCGTCCAGATTTACACACGATGGAGAAGGTTTACTGCAGACATAAGGCCCAACGAACGAGGCGTCCTGTTGGACCCTTCAACGAGGAGAGCCAACAAAAAGCGTTGTGATCAGTTATGATGCAGAAACTGCAAGCGAACAGGTATGGTCGAAATTTCGCGACCGCTCATACGAGCGCTAGACATTAACGTTCAGTGATGTAATTTCATTCGGGCGCAGAAATAAGGCGGCTGGCGTAAGCGATGACGCAGTCTTGACCCCGTTAACGCTGACTGAGCACGGCGCCGATGCCATGTCTACTCGCGTCTGTGCGGACTTCAGTGAGAGCCGAGGGGTTAAATGAGACAGAATCGGCGAGGTTGTTAGCCGCTCAGTAACGGTAGAGGAGGCTTGCGCGTGCTGTGGTCCCCGAGAAAAAGGCGCATCCTTGGCGAGAATGTCGGTGAGCGGACGAGCGATATCGGTAAATCTTTTAACAAAGCGATGGAAATACGAACATAATCCCATAAAACTTCGGACATCTATTCCTGAACAGTAAATAGGAAAATTGCGCACAGCGCGAACTTTCTCCGGGTCAGGTTGTATTCCCGCAGCGTTTACGAGATGTCCAAGCACAGTAATTTCGCGGCGGACAAAATGGCACTTCGATGAGTTGAGCTGAAGGCCATCACCGCGAAAGACAGACAGGGCAGTAGCGAGGTGCTTTAGGTGACTCTTAAAGGTCGGTGAAAGCACAATAACATCGTCAAGATAACAAGCACATGACCATTTCAAGCGGCGCAGAAGAGAGTCCATCATGTGCTCGAATGCAGCTGGAACATTGCATAAAGCAAAGGGCATGACCTTGAATTGGTAAAGACCATCTGGTGCAGTGAAGGCGGTTTTCACACAGTCCATCTCATTTAAGCAAATCTGCCAGTAGCCCGAACAGAGGTCAATTGACGAAAAATATTGTGATCCGTGAGGACAATCAAGGGCATGATCTATGCGAGGCAGCGGCTACACTTCCTTTATTTTGTTGTCTTGTTAAGGTAATGTTAGTCAACGCAGAAGCGCCAAGAGTTGTCCTTTTTCTTTACTAAGACAACCGGGGATGCCCACGAACTGCTCCAAGGCTCAATAATGTCCTTGTCCATCATCTTGTCGACATCTTTAAGTACGATGACCCGCTCCGCTGCGGAGACGCGATAAGTTCGCCTGTGAATGGGGCTGGCATAACCGGTGCTGATGCGATGGGTGACTAGAGATGTGTGCCCGAGAGGGCCGTCATCCAGGTAAAAAAATCTCTATAAGAAGTGAGAAGGCGACAAAGAGCTTTTGTTTGCCCAGAAGGAAGATCAGGAGCAATCATTTTACAAATGCCCTCAGTCGGCGAAGACGACGAAAGAGCGGATGGCAGGGGCCCGCTGAGGCTGGGGAGGGTTTCAGGGTTCAAGGAAGAAACCTGGAATTCTTGGAAAGGCGGGATTTGCGCCATGGCAATGCCGTGGGGTATACATGCGTTGACAATGCAAAATTAAGGATGGGTAGGCAAGTACAATTCTCGAGGATTCGGATTATCGTGTTCGGGAGCGCAATAATAGGCGACAGAATCATGTCAGTGATCGGTAATACGATGTACTCGCCATCCGGAACGGAAGGGCAAGTGGTCACGAGGAAATTTGTAGCTGTCTATAGAGACAGACTGGGTGAACTCTGTAAAACATAAGCGGTGCGGTGTAATAGAAGTGGCGTCGGTACTATCCACCCAGCTTCTGCGGCACATACAATACCTTTCACGTGCCAGACTGAGGCGCCATCTATGATGTAGCGTACCCGGTTTGTACGCTCAAGCGTACGTGCCCCGTCTGTCAAATCGGCAAAATTATGTTCGTCGCTGCGAAGGAAACCAGCGCCGCAGGAAGAAGGCACCGGGATGTGGCGAAAAGAATCAGGAGGAAAGCGGAAAGGAAGCGCGCTGTCTTCTATCACGCGCAAGTCACAGGGGGGAGGGGAGAGAGGGGGGCGTTCTACACCGGCGGCTGCTACGTATCGTCCGGCCGCGCGCAGGCGCCCGAGCTCTATCTTGAAAGCGATCTGCGATGCGGACAGTCTAGGCGTACGGAAGGCTGATAGGCTCGTGTGTGCTATAGCACCCATACGTTTGCTTGTCACCCGCGTTCACGAAGTTAAACACTACTGTAACATTTTAGATGGGAAGCAGCTTATGGTCGGGGCTATGTCACTCCCTAGCTCCCTCCATCCATCCGCCGTGCGGCGTCCACACCCCTGCTGCGCATGTGCATCCTCCTCTCCTTGTCTCATCTCTCCTCTCGGCATTCCTCTTCTCCTCTCCGACACTCCTCTCCTCTCCGGATTGCGCAACGAATGGCAGCACCTGCGGCTCCGCGCGCGATAATGCGAAGCAGCTTAGGTTAGAGGCGCGACGGTAGGCGCCCGAGAGGCACCGGCAACAGTCACCGACACCGCGCGCGTTCGGTGCGAACGCGGGCAAAACGCCGACGGCGTCGACAACAGTTCTGCGCGTTGCTGGTGCTGCTGCATGTCCAAGTTTATACAGCCGATAAAACTACCTTGAGTCGACCCCATGGCTGCTTCGCATACTACTCAGGGTTCCCCTACGGGAAGATGGTGTAATATTTTTTTAAATGACGTTTGACATTTCCTGATGGCATTACTTTCAATCAACGAAGTGGAGCAAATCTGAAATTGAACAAGTATCTGGTTTGAAATAAGTGAATCGCTGAAGTGAGATTAACTGATTTGCGCATATGAGTAAGTGAGGCCCCTGAATTTATTTTACAGCGACTTCATTTGACTACCCTCCCGGGTTTAATTGCTGCTGCTTCGACTGCTGCTACTGGCGGCTCTCAGTTGCTGGGTCGGCTGGTATCTGGGAGAATATTTTTTGTGGATTTAGACACGAATATTGTGACGGAGCGTCAAATAGGTGGAAAGTGAAGCACTGAATATAAACAGACTATATACAGAGATGGCCAAGATGGCTGAACGCGCGCAACGTCCTGCCGATCGTTGTCTTCTTCGTTAGTTGAAGGAGGTGGCTCGGAACATCTAACCTCCCCGGCGAGAGGAACGCCGTCTCGGCGCAGTCTAATTACACGAGGAGGAAGCGTTGGAAAAAGAACGGCTTCAACCGGGATACGTGTACGACGTCACGAGATGGCAGGGTAGATGGTTAAGAACTGTCCCGTGGCGCGATCTTACAGTTAATGTCACTGAGTTGCCGTAAAACCTTGTGAGGTCCCGTGTAGCGCGACGAAAGCTTTTCGGACAGTCCTACACAATGAGATGGAATCCAGAGAAGTACAAGGGTTCCCGGTGAAGAGCACTGGTGTCGGTGGCCGAGGTCATAGCGATCCTTTTGAAATAATTGCAAGTCGGATAGTCTCTCATGAGCGATCCGACGTGCCAGATGGGCTCACGCGGCCGCATCGCGGGCACACTCTGTGCTATGTTGTACAATAAGCAGGTAGCAGCGTGTCGAAAGGCAATGCTGGATGGTGGCCAAACAATAGGTTTGTAGGCAAAGAACTGGCAGTGTCGTGACGGGATAAGTTGTGCGCGAACGTGACGTATGGCAAAGTGCTGTCCAAGTCCCGATGGTCGTCAGATACGTACATCACCAGCATATAGGTAAAGGTGCGGTTGAGCCTCTTCGTGAGCCCGTTGGTCTGCGGGTGGCATTCAGTAGTGAGCGTGTGCCCCACAGAACAGGCACGAAGGAGGTCATCGACAACTTTGGACAAGAAGCAGCGGCCTCGGTCTGTGAGAAAATGCCAAGGGCCAACATGATGAAGGATAACATCATGAAGTAGGAAATCGGCGACTTCAGTGGCGCAACTAGTCGGCAAAGCTCGCGTGATGGCAAACTGCGTAGTGTAGTCGGTGGCACTGCGATCCACTTGTTCCCTGAAGTAGATGTAGGGGATGGTCCGAGGAGGTCGATACTGATGAGGTAAAATGGCTCCTTGTGTATGTCAATAGGCTGCAGAAGGCCTGCAGGCAACGCCGAGGGCCGTTTACGTCGCTGTCAAAGGTCCCACGCAGCAACGTAGCATCGAACAGATCGGTGCAGACCAAGCCAGAAACACCGGCGCCACACGTGGTAGTATGTGCGGGATACTCCAAGATAGCCAGCGGTTGGGGCATCGTGGAGTTCTTTGAGAACCGTAGCGCGAAGTTTCCTGGAGAGAACAAGCAAAAGCTCCGGGCCGTCGGCAGTGGTACTACCACGGTAAAGAATATCACCGTGAAACTCAAACAGAAGGAGCAATGGGTCCGGCTGACGAGAATGGAGGCGGCCGATTATAGATCGTAACGTGTCGTCGCTTTTCTGTTCAGCGGGGATGTTGGCCAGATCTGTAATAGTCATGACGAAGTCACCGATATCACGCTCGGCGGTGTCGAGAGGGTCGATAAGGTAGCGTGACTAAAAGTCAGCATTTTGGTGCATCCTGCCAGTCTTGTACAGAACGTCAAAGGTGTACTCCTGTAGCCGTAAAGCCCAGTGACGAAGCCTTCCAGTAGGATCCTTGAGTGACTAGAGCCAGCAACGGGCGTGGTGTTCCGTGACGACGGAAATCGTGCGCCCATATAAGGGCAGAATTTTGCCACAGCCCAGACTAAAGCGAGGCATTCGCACTCAGTTATCGAAAAATTCCGCTCCGACGACGAGAGAAGGTGGTTGGCGCAAGCAATGACACGTTCCTGGTCGTTCTGGCGTTGGGAAAGGACTGCATCTAATGCTGTAGTCACTAGCGTCAGCGCGAACTTCTGACGGGGCCAAGGGGTCAAAATGCGCCAAAATTGGCGGTGAAGTAAGTAAACTGACCAGGGTGGTGAGTGTCGTAGCTTGCTTATGACCCCAAGAAATAGAGACGTCCTTCTTGAGTAGATCAGCAAGAAGCCGGGCAGTGTCTGCAAAATTCCCGAGAAAGCGGCAGAAGTATGAGTACAAACTGACAAAGCTCCGGACATCTTTGACTGAGCGAGGTACAGGAAAGTCTTGGACGGCCCGCATCTTGTTAGGGTCAGGTTGCACATCACTAGCACTAGCATGGTGACTTGAACGGTGTTGTGACGTGGAGCGAAATGGCTCTTAGATGAGGTAAGTTGCAGGCCAGCGCTTCGAAACACATCGAGAATGGCCGATAGGCTGGTCGGGTGGTTCTCAAAAGTAGGCGAAAATACAATCACTTCATCTGGATAGCAAAGACATGTAGACTACTTATAACCCATAAGGAGAGAATCCATCATTCACTCGAAGGTTGCGGAGGCATTACACAATCTAAAAGGCATAACGTTGAACTGGTAAAGTCCATCCGGTGTGACGAACGCAGTCTTCTCGCGATCCATGGCATCACCGGTAATCGGCCAGTATACGGAGTGCAGGTCGATGGAGCCAAAGTCGTGGCTCCGTGGCGGCAGTCTAAGGCGTCATAAATTCGGGGCAGTGGGTAAAATTTCTGGCACGTGACGTTCTTTAAGTGTCGGTAGTCAACACAAAAGTGCCAGCTGCCGTCTTTCTTTGTGATTAGCACCACAGGGGACATCTATGGACTGGCAAAAGGTTCGATAACGCCTTTTGTGAGCATTTGTCAAAATCACCTTCGATCACACGACGTTCGGTGAGGGAGAAATGAGCGAGACGGCGGCGGATAGGGCTCGCGTCCCCTGTGTCGATTCGATGTTGGACAAAAGAAGTTTCACTCAGAGAACGAAGTCGAAAATCTTATGGTATGTCTCCAGGAGGCGGCGAAGGTCGGTAGCTTGAGCACATTCCGACAAAGGCATCGCGCGGCGAAGTGGTGGTCGTGCAAATGAAGGAGGAACTGGAGGAACAGGTAGAATCCAACGCGCAAATTTCGCTGTCTTCTGCAGCAGTGATGGCGGCCAGCGATATGCCAGGCGGAATGAGTTGAGCAGAGGCGCTGAAGTGTAAAATGGGTATGGAGATGCGATTGCCGGTTAGAGTCACCAGGGTGTTATGCACGGCGACGTTACTGGTGAGCAGAACGTCTGTTACCGGGGAGAGCACGTAAGCGCCAAAAGCGACAGGAGAGCTCAAGATCAGGGACATATGCATGGCGGCTTGGGGGAGGGCATGTGCACATATAGTCAAGAGAGAAGAGACTCGCCGAAGGCGTGGTTGATGCATCTGCTAGGATAGGTAGTTAGACCTGAAGGAGGCCAGTCGCATAGTCAATTAGGGCAGAACAAGTTGTTAGAAAGTCCATACCAAGGGTAACGTCACAAGGGCATTGCTCAAGCACGGCAAATAATACAGAAGTTGGATGACCGGCGATGGTGAAGCGGGTGGTGCACATTCCAAAGACGGTAGGAGTTCCTCCATCGGCCACTCTTACAAGGCGGGATACAGCAGGTGCGACCACCTTCTTAAGGCGACGGCGAAGACCAGAGCTCATGACAGAAATATGAGCCCCCTTGCACACAGGTGCAGAGAAGGCCGCGCCATCAATGTCAACGTCCTGCATACATCGTCGAGTCGGCCGAGTAACTAGAGAGTTTTGGGATGGAGTCGTGGATGAAGCGTTACGTCCAGAAGTTGCATCGTCTAGTTTTCCGGAGTGAAGGAGCCACGGTTGCTCGGCGACGTCGGCGCGAACGCGACTGGTTGCGAACGCGACTGGTGACCTCTAGGTGACGGCGAGCGGCTGGACCATGTCGTGCTAGCGTCAGGATTGTATGGGTCTGCCGCAGATAATGGCCCAAAAGGGTTTCGATTAAGGCGGCGACCATTGGCAAAGTATGCAGTACGTTGCGGGAACGACCAGCGATTGTTGAAGTAGCGAGCAACATGCCCGACACGGCGATACTTAAAGCAGTAAGGCCGATCATCTTCAGTTCTCCAATTAGCAGGGTTCCGAGATCATGGAGCGAACCTTTGATAACGAGGGCATGATGTCAGGGCCCTAGCAGTGGACGTAGTACTTGCATGAACCCCGTGATTCGCGAGTTCGTTGTGCGCGATGACTTGGACGAGTGAAACTGCTAGTGTGTTCGAGTCGCTGGCGTTACAGTTGGTAAAGGGGCTAGCTGGAGCCATTGCTTCGATTTCACGGCGGACAATCCTCGTCAATTCGGCCGAAGGCGGTGAAAGGTGAGATAGCTGCCGCTCTTCACACAAAGACGTCGCGGCGGTGTTGGGAATCCTGGCGAATGGTCGTTCATTACGGCGGCTCTTGGTCTGCTCGAAGCATTCCATCATGGAATCGACAGTAGCACAATTTTATTGCGATAGCAATTATATGGACACTCGAAAGCAGATTTCTGCCGTCGGCGTCGCCGTCGCCGTCGCCGTGAGGTTCCGTATGACGTCAAAGGCGATTAAATTGTCGCCGCGCGCCGAACGCTGTATGTGCGAGTGAAAGGGCGCGAAGGACGCGCGCTTTCACGGGCAGTGAACGAACGGTGGAGAACAAACGCGCGTTCTGCGCCATGCTCCCTTAAGGGCTGCAGAATTAAGCGTCTCTTTCCTCCGTTACAATCACCATATATGTAGAGCAAACGCGACTTCTTCAGACACGTGAAAGGCCGTAGGGGGGATACGTATACACGCGAAAGGCCGGGGAGAGGGGGGGGGGGAAGGGAGGCGACGTTTAGCTGCGGCACAAAATGCCTATTTATATAAAAACGTTGTGAGGCGAGAAGGTGGTAAAGACTTCCGACGCTGCTCAACGAGTGTCCCGTTCTGATCTCGTCGAAAATCTCCGAGCCGCCCCCAGAGGCTCCGGCAACAGTCACCAACGCCGCGCGCGTTTTGTGCGAACGCGGGCAAAACGCCGACGGCTTCGACAACAGTTCTGTGTGCTGCCGGTGCTGCTGCATCTCCAAGTTTGTACAGCTGATAAAACTACTATCCTTACTCCGTATAGCTCTCTACAAATTTGCTATCGCAATTGATGCTTCGCCTTTCAGGTGAAACTGCAACTTTTTGCATGCATGATCAGATTAAATGCGTGGCCACCTATCCCCTTCAGTGCGTGGCCGACCTTGTGAGACTCTGGCATGTCGCTGTCAGCTTTACCGCACAGTGCCAGCACATCCGGTATGTACAGCCTCCAGCATTTTATTGCGATAGCAATTATATGGACACTTCAACCGGATTTCTGCCGTCGGCGTCGCCATCGCCGTCGCCGTGAGGTTCCGTATAAAGTCCAAGGGCGATAATATCGTCGCCGCGCGCCGTATGCGAGAGCGAAAGCGACCGTGGGACGCGCGCTATCACGGAGAGCGAACGCACGGCGGAAAGCAAACGCGACCGTCGCGCGAAAGGCCGTGGGGGTATGGGAGGAAGGGAAGCGGGGCGACGCTGGGCTCCGGCACTAGAGGCGTATCTTGCAACCGGGCGTAAGGGGAACTTGCCACTCAATCTCCCACGCGAAACCAAGAAAGCGGGAAGGCAGCGCGGGAGGGAGGGGGGGGGGCGCAGCTTCTACTCTGCCAACAACTGCGCTCGTACTTTGCCCGCGGCAGTGGCGGTCGCCCGCACTGTTGTGATGTTTTTGTCACCGATCTCGGGGGCGTGCGGGTGGTAAAAGAGATGGAGAGGGAATACGCATGTCGACACAGCAAACAGATTTTTAATCGCACGCAAACTCAAACTAAAAAAAAAACACGCCCACCACTTCGCGCCGCAGGCGGCCTCTTACATATGACAACTGTCTGTTATCTCCACACGGCTCTGACCTTTCTATGCGCTGTGCATTCGCCACTCAATTTCCGTTGAAGCTATAGACCGCACGAACCTTCGCCCGCTGCGGCGGCTGCGCTTGCTGCCAGCGTTTTCACAGTCGTCTGCGGTCATTCAGTGTGACCTATTCATGTTTGCTTGTGCGCGCTGACACCACGCTTGGTAATTCGGTTAGTAATCGAGTGTGTCCAAGTTTATGCAGCCGATAAAACTACTATCCCTACTCCGAATAGCTCTCTACTAATTTGCTATCGCAATTGACGCTTCGCCTTTCGGACGAAACTGAGACATTTATAACTATATCGCGCGAGAACACTGTAATATGGTCGTACGTCATCCTGAAGGGAACATCGCGTTAGACGAATCCTACATAGGAGAGTGCTTAGTGCACTTGAGAATACTTCTGCCGGTGTCGCTGATTATCGACGTTTAAAGGCGCTAAAATTGCGCGTGATGGACGCTTGCGCGATATAGCTAAAAATCCGGGAGGCTGTACGATAGGTATGACTCCGTAGACGTTTGGGCTCGAGATGACAGCTGTTTCATCGCAGTGATTTTCCGACTGGAGTCTTTGCCGAACAGGCCACGGAGCTTTTGCTTGAATTTATCCTAGCTGCGAAGTTCGGCATTGTGATTGTCATACTACAACTTCGCCGTTCCGAAAAGATAAAAATACCACATTGGCCAGCATGACTGTCAGGTCCAAGTGACTGTGATCGCTCGCCCGTTCCTATGGCGCCAGCCACACCTCAACGTCAATGCCATCGGTCCCTTCGAAAGTTCCATGGTCTCGAGGGTGGGCTAACACAATCGTGGTCCGCAGCGCAGAAGGAGATTCCGATTGCTATGCAATGGTGTTCGCACCGCAGCGGACGACCGCTTCGGAGCTCCGTCGTCTGGCGAGAATACACCGCACCTCCACCGATGTGTGACGGGGCGTCAAATAGAGGAATAGCGAAGCACGGTATATAAACACACTAAATACAGAGATGGCCAAGATTGCCGAACACGTGCAACGTCCCGCCGATCGTCGTCTTCTTCGTTAGTTCAAGGAGGTGGCTCGTAACAATATTTATATGTGCACTGAAAGCAAGTACACCAGAAAATTGGCGGATTGAACCCCTGTATGCTGACCGACAAAGTAAGGCCAGTAAGCTCACTTATATCATTTGCTATAAATATAATGAATGTCACCATCAAACGTATAGATATAATGTTGGCTCGAATCAAATAAAGTACACCAGCCTCTTACTGAAATAGCGCATTCTATTGAACTAATTCTTTGATTTACTTGAGTTTGTTTGCTTTAGCCATTTGGTATGTGCCACTGAGTGTGTGCCCATTGCTGGTGTATTCTCCCTAATTGACATGTGACTTTGACACAAGAAGTAGAGAATCCTTAAATGTAGCAACATATGTGTCGTACTTCTCAGTCTATGTGCACCTGTCATCGCCACTCTTCTCTCGCGCAAGCGTCATACAGGGTCGTCGTCCTTATGAAATCCTTGCGTAGGCATCGCATACTGTGCATCCAAGCTAATTGGGTGTTTTCATTTCGGAATATGTTCTGAGCGGTGCAGTGCATAAAATGAAAATTTCATGTGATTAAACTTGTGACCTTCGTGGCGGATAACCACATACATTGCATGAGATCAGAAGTTGCAAAGCATGAAGGTAATTATAATTGCAGACATTGACGCCAGGCGTCAAACAGGTAAAAAAATGCTTCAGCAAGGTTTCGATTTACTTAATTCTAACATATGTGTTCCATCTGCATATATTTCCTAAATTTTACCAGCAAACCTATCAAGGAGATGCCGGCAGAATTTTTACGTTTTTTAAAACCACTAATGTTCGTGTTGGACGACGTAGCCATTAGCGTTATTTTTTATATTCTCCTGTAAATGTTAACGACAAACTGAAAAGCACATCGAATCATTGATTTCCCTCTGGGTGAGAACATGGGACGGCTCAGTTGGACGAACTTTTTACATGTCGCAAAAACGTGACATTAAAATACGCTATCGGACCACGTTATAAATCAACATTACAGAACGTTCCAAGAAACGCGTCAGCGGCCTCTTGAATTGATCATTTATCCAAAAAAGAAGTCAATTGTAATAGAAGATATATATATATATATATATATATATATATATATATATGTTAAAACTTCAAACAAAATGGTTTCCAACTTTTTAGGTGATAAGTAGTTCGTTCTTTTACATTCGTGCACACACAATTTAGAAATTACGAGAAATACTTCCTTACCATCAGAAAGATCTTCATCGTCGCCTGCCAATATTTTGGGAGAAATAAAGTTTGTTTTTATTAAAGATGCTGTCATTCATTGATAATCACTATACAACGTCACTAATATACGCAGAGGTGTCTAGTCAGTAAGAACAAACAAATATATTAGGTTGCTCACAAGCTGCTGTCGGCATCTAAAAAATAAATATGCAGAAGCTTCCAGTACACTTACAGCTTTCAGATATGCAGCTCTTACTGCGAGCATATTATATGAAAAAAGAAAATGTTATAGCGGTGGGAAAGCTGACCTTATGTCATACGCAATATATGACCGAAAAATAAGAAAAAGAACTCATATATTGAACAAAACAGGCAGTAAACTTTGCTTCCTAAATATAGCATGACCTGAAAGGTATTTTTTGAAGGACTATTTAACGCCAGTACAAAATGACCGCATGTTCTCGGAAAGGTAACGAACCATGCTGACTCACGGCTACTATATTCCCTTTGTCTTTCTTTTGACTTACTATCCTAATCAAGTGTAATCAAACTCTGTGTTACAGCTTTGTTGGATACAATAAAATAATTATTCTGGCTACTTGTTTACAGTTAAGCGAAAGCGATATACAGCAGTAATCAGCCACGTCTGCCAAAAGCGTGCGTGTAGTGTATGTTGCTCGCCGGTGGTTCTTCTGTGTGCGATGCAAAGACAACGGACAGAATAAGTTACAACTAGCAGGAAAAAAAATAATCCATTGATAATTTCCCCACAGATGTTGACTATTCTGGTTCATATCGAGCTGAGATGGTTAGAACATTTTACTGTGCTGGTCTGAATTTCTAGACGAAGCACAAGAAGAAAGCTGACTGTCATTTTACCCTGCGAGGCAGACATAAAATTTAATCGTTTTTACTATTTTCTTTATTACTAAGACACCATCGTCACAAAGTAATCCAGAAAACGAGGTGCCGCTGCTACTGCGTTGCAAAAAAAAAAAAAAAACTAAACAAAAACAATTAAGCATGGAAGATTTCAAGCATAATGAAGATCTACATTAAAACCATCGATTGACGCTTATTTAAAAACACAAGTGCAATCCTGCTTTTTTTTTCTTTTTCTGAATAGCATCGCATCGCAAGTGAAAGTGTCGGCGAAGGAACTTACTGAAACGCTATGGCACAAGCAGTTTAATTCAAAGCTCCATCTTCCTCTGGAGGTCTGCATTGTTTTAATTTATTTATTAAACCAAACTTTGATTTCTGAAGTAGTGTTGGCGATTGAAATGTTTCGTCCAATAAAAGAAAATTTTAAAACGGTGTTCCGCAGAATAAATGGCTGCCACACGGGCATCGCTGGCTGATGAAGCGTGCCTCAATGGCTGCGTTGCTTTATAGTGGCCTTGTGGAGCGGCCATACGATTTCAATGGTCTCGCGATCGAAATTTGTTGTGGCGCTTTCGCTTCTGTTACCAGCGACCGCCCTTCGAACGCAACATCGTGACGAGGTCTAAATATTAATGAAACCCCGCAGTGTCCGGCTGCGACTCCAGAACTGGGCGAAAAGCTGCTTGCCATCCTCGGCCTACCTTCACATTGCAATAAGAACCGTGCTACCTGGTTGCTACAAGTGAAACCTCAACTCTAGATTTTTCTGCATCGCGACGCAGAATACCGGGTATCACGGCATCATCGACGCGCTTCGATCGAAGGTCGCTAACGATGTGGCGAATATCATTTTACGATTCCGTGCTGACCAACCCACGCCACTGTTACACAGTGACCCACACCACAGTGCAAGTTAATAACGTGATGCTCACTGAACTGCAAGTACCGAGTCATCATTATGATCCATTGTAATGAAGCGCACACACAAACGAAACACGAGGAAGAAGGCCGGACAAGCGCTGGTCTAACAACTGAAAGTTGTCATGCGAAGAAAAGTATTAATCATGAAAGTTACTTGAATTACATGTAAATACTCATCATACGCTCACGAGCGATCCGTGAACGAGCGCTTGTCCTGTTTTACTCGTATTTCGATTGCGTGTGCGCTGCCTAAGAATGAATAGCTTCCAACTCGCCCACTTTTGAACCCTTCTGTAGATCATGATGATTACGCGCTGCCGCGGCTCCTATCTAGAGGACAGCACTCTAGTGGCAGCCAAAAGGTCATCGCCAGCAGTAGACGCATCCCTGATGTTCTCTGGGGCCTAACAAAAGGTGAACCCAGGGAGAAGACCTAAAAAGAGAACCCTTGTGACTTGAGGCGGCTCTCGCAGTAGGTCGCATAGTTCTTCCACTTTAAGCGGCTGTCGATCGCAATAATGCCCAATTTTGGGCATTAACATGCGCTGACGCTTGCAGATCCCTGCACAGTCTAGTATACAGAGCGCTGCCTACAGAAATGTATCAGGTGGAAAGACGCGCGCTTGTAAGCCATTTTCACGTTCGTGTGCTCTAATTCGGTGGGGCACACTCCATATATAAGCAAAGAACTCATGATGTACATCGACAAATGAGTACCCATAGACACAGAGAATAACCAGTTGAGTTCACTCTATAACGTTTGCGGCGCGCACTGACCACTTCGAACATTACTGTCTCCTACTATAAGCAAGCAGCGAAAAATGAAAGAAGAAAAACTGTCAGCCCTTCAGTGGGGTGGAGATGGAAGGCCAGCGGAGCTGTACTATGGTGGGAATTATGTATTTCCAATTATGGCTATTAGGATGTGATTGTGTAATTGGTTATTTGAACTATTAAAGAATGAGCAATATATATGATCCGGTGGTTTTCGTTTATTTAGTGACCACAGGGGCCATGACCATACACCGCCATAGGATGTACGGCAAAGGTTGGCACGTTCTTCATAAACACGTCACCAACGCCGCGCGCGTTCGGTGCGAACGCGGGCAAAACGCCGCCGCCGTCGACAACAGTTGTGCGCGTTATTTGTGGGACCGCAAACAACCACTGTCAAAACGCTGGCAACGGGACGGAATGGCTAAACGCCGTTGTCGACACTGTTAGGGGAGAGGCGGGCGAGAGCCCAGAGCGAGTCGGCTGCAGAGGCCGGCACGGCTGCGCGCATGCGCCGCAGTGGGAGAGTGGGCACGCACACGCACAGTCTAGGGTGCCTCGATGCCCTCCTCGCCCACCGCTCCTATTCCACTGAGAAGTCGCATTTGCTCTCCGCCGTAAATTCGCTCCCCGTGAAAGCGCGCGTCCCTCGCCTTCGCGCGCTTTCACTCGCACCTACAGCATACGGCCAATGAGAATTTTTTTTTTTTTCTATTGCCGGACGCGACCATCGAAGAGTGAGCCTTTACCAGCTTCGCTGTAAAAAGTCAGCACGCATGTCAAATTGCATGCCACGAAATTGTGCAATAGCCAATAATGGTCTACTAATCGACCGACTGAAGGCATTGGCATCCTTCAGTGATGAGCCCGTCTCATATAGTTGAACGGAAGTGTTTACTTTCTGAGATGCTCAGTTGTTTGCACAGCAGCCTCCGCACTTATGTGTCTCATAGACGAAGGTTGCTTAAGGACAAAGCTGCATAAGAGAAGGAATTGATTGTATTTTTGTCGCTTACCCATGGTGACTGCGGCTGTTGTTGTTGTTGTTGTCCTGAGTGGGTTGTGGCGGCTGACGCCAAGGCAGGTTCGTCTTCTTCTACCTCTTCAGGTAACCATTAGCTTTTTTTCACGTGAACGTGATGGCGTGAATAAAATAAGCGCCAGTATCTCTGTAACATTTTGTTGTTTTAACGTGCGTCTCTTAACCATTCACCTGGCCGAATCCGAATTTGTGTACAGAAAAACAGACATGGCGGTATACACAGGCAAGAACACAAAGAATTACTAATCATATTTTAATAGTTATCTTGATAGAAGCAGCGCCCTGAAACTTCTGTAGTCTCTTGAGATATAGTGCAATAAAACTTCTACAGTTTAATAATGACGTCAAGGAAGACGCAGAAAACAAGGGCGCTTGCTAATAGTAAATGAACACTTTCGTGATGATGATCGAGATGATAAATATTTTAAGTAATACGTTTGTATACAGGAAAGAAACGAGAAATGTATGTTCGGAAATTTGGCCACAATCGACTGTAGGGAAAACGCTTAAAGTGATAACAAGGCTCAGCGTTGAGCTTCGCATGGCGCGACGCAGCATGCTATACTGCATATCAGCAAGAACCGCGCTTTGACGGATACTAGACGTGTCCCAAAGCTAGCCCGATCAGGAATGCCAGCAGCGGCATTAAAGCGTCGCGTCTCGACCGTGCGAGACCGACAGATGACCGTTAGCGTTTGTAGGCGCGTAGTGAAGGTGAAATGAACTTTATTTGGTCCTGAAGAACCCCGATCAGACAGCCACCGAAGGGGGGTCCGCCGCAGTTGCTGGCCGCGCCCACGCCGGTACTGGAAGACCGAGGCCCTCCGCCCGTTCGCAGGCCTCCTGGACTGCCGAGAGTTGGGCTGAGAGTTCGCCACATTTAAGGGCCCTCTCCCAGTCCTGCTGTGTGCTGAACTTGGCGCCACGTAACGCCGGGCACTGCCAGAGCATGTGAGCGAGTGTGCACTTATTCTCCCTGCAGCTAGGGCATCCTGGATCTATGCCTTCAGCAAAGTGACTAAACGTGCTACGAGACGGGAACGAACCTGCCTGCAGTATCCGGAGAGCGGACGACTGCGGTCTAGTGAGCTTGGAATGCGGGAGGGGGTACCTCCGCCTTGACATCTGATAGTGAGACGTAACTTCGTGAATGATGCTAAGTGGATCCTTGAAGCTCTCCGCGAACCCGCCTGCGGACCCGCCCGCAGCGCCGCGGCACGTGATTTCTCGCGCACGGTTATGGGCAAGTTCGTTGACGTTGGAAACTGACGAATGAACCCCTAAGCCGATGTGGGCCGGGAACCAGGTAATTGCGTGAAAGCCTACCGCACCCCTCGAACTGAGGATAGTGGCAGCCTCCCTGGAGACCACCCCCGAGGCGAAGGCCCGGACGGTAGTCCTGGAGTCAGTGAATATCTCAGGACGCAAAGGATCCTTCATCGCTAGAGCTATTGCTACCTGCTCTGCTACGGAGCAGACACCTTCCCAACTTTAGTAGTAGTGAAAGGATTATAATCCGTTTCAGGCATCAGGTGCGACGCTGCGGACACTACAGATACTTCTTTCAGTGGCTGCGTCGGCACTTAGAAATAGTTAGATATTCTCCATCGCAGTTGTGCAAAACATTTCTTTATACAGGCTCAGACTTGAACGAAAAACAATTTAGTATACATAGTGTCACGGGTTATTCTGTTAAGAGAGGGTTTATTGGGACACGACGCAACCGACGGTCTTGAGCGCCAGCTTGCTTGCTTGCTTGATCCTCATCCGTGGCGCTTACCCACTACGGGGGATTGGCCAAGAAGCCGGCGGTTAAAGGTTAAACGGAAGGGGGAGATGGAGAAAAAAAAACTAGACGGAAAACTAAGTCAGGGTGAAGTATAGTGTTTATGATAATTTGGAAAGAGATTTACAGGGCAGAGACAGAATTAAAATCATTGTAATTGTATAAAAACAGCACAAAAATTTTGGTGGTATTAGAATAATTTCGAAACACCAATTAGCGATTTAATGAGTTATCCAATTATTTATTTCGAGAATTAAGTGGGTAGTCTTTTTGTGTCACAGATATAGTCACAGAGGGCAACGCAGATGTTCCTGTGGCTAAAGCCCATTGAAGAAGCCCCGTAGGAGAGGATATTTTTAGTAGTTAGTGAAATACCCAATTTACGGAATCAAAATTCGAATTTCTTCCTCTCATTCCTAAAGCGATGACAAAATAATAGAAAGTGGTCAATGTTTTCGGGTTCCTGGAAGGTAGGACGGTGCCAGACCGGACCTGTGTAGGTAAAAATTTAATGGTGGGATTCAGCAGCGTAATTTTGTTATGGAGATCTCTAATTTACGTGTGGGGCACCATTTATTGTCCCACGAAAAGGACAAATGATTAAATTCCGACATTTGGATTTTCAGTTTTGTAGAATCTTGTAATAGGGAAAATTTTCTAAACCTAGCCGCAGTGACATAAGCTGAACTAGGCATGACAGACATAACTGGTCCATCAAGCGATATCCGCGCAAGTGTGTCAGCCATTTCATTTAAGAATATACCACGATGGCCTGGAACCCATACCAATCGTACCAGGAGCATCCGTTAGGAGGGGTTAACAATTTAAATGTATTGGTTACAGTAGTGTCTGCAGATGAAGTGAGCGATGTACATACTGACAGTGAATCAGTCACTATAACCACTGTTGAGTAATTTGAAGGAAGTTTCCGCAGAGCTAAGATAATCGCTGCTAGTTCAGCCAAAAACATGGGTGTGAAATCCGGAAGGCGTACTGCATAAGACCAGGATAGTGATTCGGAGAAAATACCCACACCCGCTTTCTCTTCATTCATTGACGCGTCAGTCGCGATCACGTGATCTATTCCTAGTTGCGTTAAATGATCTTGTAACATGCCGTTTAAGTATGTAGTGGGCAGGAGTTTGGCATTCGATGGAAATATATCGTCAAATTCAATCATTATATTAGGTAAGGGTTTCTCTGAGCAAGCGATCTCGCGTATATTAACATTTAATGGTCGAGCTCAGCTTGTACAAACAAAACTTGAGGTCGAAGTAGGCGGGACCAATGCTCTTCGAAAAATGCCCTCATTTCCCTAATAAATACAAATTGTGATCTTCTCAAAGAAGATGCATAAATGTTTAAATATGTCTTTACCGTTAGAATGCGGAATCTGTTGGCTACAAATTTTGGCAAACCGAGACAATTCCGAATTGCCTGCCCGCTCTAGAAGAACCAGGGGGTTAATTTTGTACGCTGGCCCACCAGAGAATAGCACACATCCAAATTCCAATATCGGACGAACATACATACGATAAATCATCATTAAAGTGTCTCTGCGTAGCCCAGAGCGATGTCGGCCAAGTTTGCTTATCATGCCAACCGAGCGTGTCGCTCTAGATTTAACATGATCGATGTGATTTCGCCAGCTCAGGTTTGTGTCGTATATTACACCGAGATATTTTATCAAGTCAACTTGCGGAATAATTTCCTGATGATATTGGAAGAGATATTAATTGGTACATTCAATGGGAACACAATCAAAGCGCTTTTGTTAACATTGAGCGACATTCGAATATTCGCAAACCAGGCTTCAAGTGTTCCCAAGTATGACTGTAGTGTACTCTGTAATGAGTGAATATCACTCGCAGACGCAAAGAATGCTATGTCATCTGCATAGACATATACTTGTACACTACCGCACAATGGGATTGAACTTAGTAAAATGTTAAAATAGGAGAAAGGACAGATCCCTGGGGAACTCCTCTTGTTTGACTATATTTTTGTGTCACCAAGCCACGCTGAGAACAATAAAATTTTGTATCGTTTAAAAATTCATGTATCCAATTGATAATATATCGAGGGAAATCCATGCTATTTAAAACGTTTAGGAGTATGACATGTTCTACACTATCGTAGGCTTTAGCTAAATCAAGGGTCACTAAAGCTGCATAGGTTCCGTGATCCGTTGGCAAAAACGTCCTTTTCTTCCACCCCTCGTATCTGCGTCCCACTACAGCTTATGGCACATACCCAAATAACACAACACTTTCACGCTTGTAACACATCCCCCCGCGCAGACGAAGCCCACCGGGCAAGTCAAACAGCATCTCGAGGGGTAAAGGGCTTCAAGCGGGCAACATGAGTCACTTCAGTCATTGAATAGCGTCGACCATTTGAATGGAGGCGCGCTATACGGTAATTCAATTCGCTTATACGCTCCAGAACAACATAAGGTCCAACATAGTGTGCCAGTAGTTTTTCGCACAACCCACGTTTTCTTGTTGGTGTCCACAGCCACACCAAGTCACCTGGATCACATCTGACGTGTCGGCGGTGGTAACGTGCCTTTGAGCGATCTTGTGAAGCAAGAGTGCGCAAATAAGCAAGGCGTCGGGCTTCTTCTGCACGACAGATGGTCTAAGATATTCAGGCATCATCGTGGTTCATAAATGGGAAAATCGTATCAAGGGTATAACGTGGCGGCCGGGCGTAAAGGAGAAAGAAGGGGCTGTAGCCGGTAGTTTCGTGCTGGGCGGTGTTGAATGCATAATTAACGAAAGGTAGAACACTGTCCCAGTTCTTGTGATCTGTTGAGACGTACATGGACAACATGTTCTTGAGAGTTCTGTTGGTGCGTTTCGTAAGGCCGTTCGTTTGGGGATGGTACGGCGTAGAGTGTCGAAAACTTGAACAGCATAGACGAAGCATCTATTCCACGACATCTTCAGTAAACTGTCGCCCACGTGCACGATCGCTAATAACGACTTTAGGAGGCCCGTGTCGGAGAATGACAAATCTTAGCAAGAAAAGGCACACGTCAGCTGCAGTAGCCGATGGTATTGGAGCCGTCTGACAGTAGCGTGTCAGGTGGTCAGTGCATACAACGATCCAACGATTCCCGTTAGAGGACCGTGGAAACGGGCCGAGAAGGTCCACGCCGACTTGCTCGAATGGAGTCCGTGGCGGTGGAACAAGGTGTAGTCTACCAGGAGGAGTACTTGTGGGACGCTTGCGACGTTGACATTCGTTGCAGCTAGACACGTACTGCCGCGTCGTCTGATGCATATTAGGCCAGTAAAATCTTTCTTGAAGACGGCAAAGTGTTCTAGCTGCTCCCAAATGACCGGAGGTTGGGTCATCATGCATAGCCCGCAAGATGGAAGTGCGTAGACTTTTCGGGACCACGAGGAGATATCGTCAGCCTGTCGTAGAATAGTTCTTCTTTAAGCTCGCAGCCCATCACGTGTGCAAAAGCGATTGGCTGTTGATTTATTTTTGGCAGCTAGCAGTTGCTTTAAAGTGTCGTCGTTTTGCTGCTCAGTCTTGAAGGTATTCAGATTAGGAAATTCTGGCTCCAAGGATACGATGTAGTGGTCGAAGTTGTCCGCGTCACAGTCCGTTGTGGGAAGCGGTAGCCGCGAAAGGCAGTCTGCGTCGGCGTGCCGTCGACCGCTTTTATAGGAAACGGTGAAGTCGTACTCTTGTAGACGGAGGGTTCAACGTGCAAGCCTACCAGATGGATCACGCAGATTGACGAGCCAGCACAAAGAGTGATGGTCTGTGATGATGGTGAAAGGGCGTCCGTACAAGTATCATCGAAAGCGCTGTACTGCGAAAATCACTGCGAGACATTCCTGTTCCGTGACGGTGTAATTGCGCTCGGGCTTGCTTAGAGAGCGACTCGCGTACGCTACGACGTGTTCCTTGGTGTCGAAGCGTTGAATAAGAACAGCGCCGACACCATTACCGCTAGCATCCGTGTGTAGTTATGTTCGAGCCGCAGGGTCGAAATGTTTGAGAACGGGATGGGACGTGAAACGGAACTTCAGCTCACGAAAAGCAGACGCACATTCTGGGGTCCAATCAAATTGAACGCCTTTCTGAAGCAGACACGTCAGTGGATGCGCAATGTGAGCAAAGCCGGGAATAAACCGACGGAAGTATGAGAAAAGGCCCAAGAAGCTTCGCAGCTCTTTTACTGAGCGAGGTTGTGGAAAGGCTTCGACCGCAGCCGTTTTCGCTGGATCAGGTCTTGTGCATTCTTTGTCCACTAGGTAACCTAGAACCAGCGTTTGGCGTTCGCCAAAGCGACACTTCTTGGAGTTTAATACCAAGCGTGCTTTGCCTAGGCAGTCCAGCACAAGATTGAGGCGTGCGTTGTGTTCACAAAACGTGCGTCCGAAAATCACGACATCATCCAAATAACACATGCAGACTTCCCACTTCAAACCACGCAGAATGTTGTCCATGAATCGCTCAAAAGTTGCGGGCGCGTTACACAGCCCGAACGGCATCACATTAAATTCGAAGAGACCGTCTGGTGTAACGAATGCTGTTTTTTCCTTGTCTGCCTGGTGCATCGGAATCTGCCAGTATCCGGACCACAAGTCTACGCTCGAAAAGTATGAGGCCGAAGAAAGGCAATCTATGGCATCATCAATCCGTGGCAAAGGGTATACGTCTTTCTTGGTAACGGCGTTGAGGCGGCGGTAATCAACGCAAAATCGCCATGTGCCATCTTTCTTTCTGACTAGAATTACTGGGGCTGCCCACGGACTACTGGACTCTTGGATAACGTTTTTCTTTAGCATGTCACGGACTTGGTCATTGATCACCTTGCGCTCTGAAGGGGACACCCGGTATGGCTTTTGTCGCAGAGGCTGGTGAGATCCTGTGTCTATGCGGTGCTGTACACGAGAAGGGGGAAAAGATGGTGGAGCCTCTTGCTGGGAAAAGTCGAACACCGCGAAGTGCTTTCGTAGAATATTCGCGAGCTCCTGACGTTGGTCAGTACTGAGCGATTTGTTTACCATAGGCATTATGGAAGTGTCCGTCGCGCATGCAGCTGAATGGGACTCCTCCGTGGCATCGGTGCCTTCTGCGACGATGGCGAGCGCCAACACTTGATGTTCACGAATAGCTGCAAGTTTCAGACCCTCTGGTAGTATTGTGGGTTCATTGGTTCAATTTATCGTCCATAACACAGTACGCCCGTCAATAACCGACGGCGTGCTATAGGGGACCAGAACATTCTTAATGCAACTACGGGGAACGGGCTCCACGGTAGCATCAAATGTTCTGTCGGTTGCAGGAGAACTGGCGACTGGAACACATTTGGCGGACAACGGCGGTACGACGGTATCTGCAGACACACAAAGGGCACTTTCGCTTTCGCAACACGGCGGGTGATCCACAAATACGTCTGGAAGACTCGTATCTACCGTTATTTCACCCGTTCGGCAATCAACGTTGGCACCACACAGCTTCAGAAAATCGAGGCCCAGAATTACGTCATGCGTAGCATGAGGTAAAACTACGAACTCCGCGTTATATGTTTCACTGCCCAAGCTAACTTTCACACTGCATAGACCTACAGGGTATAATAGTTCGCCACTCACTCCACCAAACATATCGGCACGGTCCCATGAAAACAGCACTTTTCGTCCTAGCAGGCGTTTGAATGCGAGACTCATTACTGAAACGGTCGCACCTGTGTCTACTAAGGCCATTGTTGAGACGCCGCTACACGCACACACACCTTATTTTTAACATACAAATTCGTGGAGGTATTTCTGTCAAAATCGAGGACTTTCCAGTGGCCTCACCTCCAACGGCCGCGCTGACTAGTTTTCCGGCGAAGGTGACGGGTAGCGACGCCGGGGAGACGGTGACCGGTGTACGCGAGGAGCACGCGGTGGTGTCAAGCTCCTATCGGAAGCAGGGGAACGGTTTCGCAGTGTTCCCGGGGTCTCGTTGGACATACGGCTTGGATAGGTGTACGCACGGCCAACGCGTTGCTGGCCAGGTATTGTTGATCGGTCGTACCTCGGCGGCTGGCGGCGTGGTGGGGCCGCGTTACAATACCTGGCAATGTGGCCCTCGACACCACAGTTGTAGCACAAGGGAGGAGGGCGATCGACAAAATGTCGCTCAAAGCGCTCAGCCGGCAGAGGTCGTCGAACTGGGTATATCATGTCAGTACGCTGAACAGGAGCCGTACGCCACTGTGCACCACGGTTGGGTTGAAAGCGTTGCCCATATCGCTGTTCGGACGGAGACGTCTCCGGATGTGCCCACGTAGTTCCAGCCACGTCGACGTCCGTGACACACACAGACGGCGGAAAAGTAGCGCATGGTGCTGCGGGCGCTGAGTGTGATACTGGGTACGTCGCCGGCGGAAGAACTGCGGCGACACAATGAATTAATGTACAACACAGTTCAACCGCCGGCGACGTACCCAGTATCAAACTCAGCGCCCGCAGCACCATGGGCTACTTTTCCACCGTCTGTGTGTGTCACGGACGTCGACGTGGCTGGAACTACGTGGGCACATCCGGAGACGTCTCCGTCCGAACAGCGTATGGGCAACGCTTTCAACCCAACCGTGGTGAACAGGAGCCGTACGCCACTGTGCACCACGGTTGGGTTGAAAGCGTTGCCCATATCGCTGTCGCCCATATATGGCATATTGCCCATATACTGGGTACGTCGCCGGCGGTTGAACTGTGTTGTACATTAATTCATTGTGTCGCCGCAGTTCTTCGCGTACTAGTTCCCGGATTGTAGAGGCAAGGTCGGTGGACGGGCTCGTATCGACGCTGGCGACAGTGGTCACGTTTGCCAGCCGTCCAAATTTGGGTGTGATACGACGGGTCCTCAACGTCTTAAACGTGCGGCAGTGACGCATACATCTGAGACGGAGGTGAGGCCTTCTCTACATATCAGGAAATTGTAGACGTCTTCCGCGATACCTTTTAAAAGATGTCCGACTCGGTCTTCTTCAGACATTCGCGGGTTTACAATCTTGCACAGCTTGAGCACCTCTTCTATATAAGTAGTGCATGCCTCTCCCGGACATTGAGCTCTTTGAGCATGCGTTCGCTCGGCACGTTTCTTTTTTGCATCAGAGTCGCCAAAACATTTTCCTATTTCCTCAACAAACCGTTCCCATGTTGTTAAAGACTCTTCGTGATTCTCGAACCACATCAGCGCGGTTTCTCTCATAAATAGGACGACGTTGTCAAGCTTGGTGACCGAGTTCCAGTTGTTATATCGGCTCACCCGATTGTAGTGCGTAAGCCGCTCGTCCACGTCTTCTCCCGCTCTTCCCGCGAACGAACGTGGTTCCATGTAATGTCATGTGGGTGCAGCTGCCGTTGACCCTTGCGCGGTTGCAACTGGCGCTGGGTCTGGTCCTCCGTGCTGTGGCATGATGACGGTTGTCGGCGAGAGACCGGCAAAGTGGCGGCTCCGGCGAAATTCAAGCGCTTGGGACTCCGTAGTACGTCGACGTCGTGTACCCAGCACCTCCACCACTCTGTTACGGGTTATTCTGTTAAGGGAGGGTTTATTGGGACACGACGCAACCGACGGTCTTGAGCGCCAGCCTAGGTTCCGTGATCCCTTGGCAAAAACGTCCTTTTCTTCCACCCCTCGTATCTGCGTCCCACTACAGCTTATGGCACATACCCAAATAACACAACACTTTCACGCTTGTAAAAATATAAACAAACTACGGTATACGGCTACTAATGCGTTGTTTTAGAAAATTTTTTTTCGATGCGTTTACTTCCGGGTTTTTTATTGGCAGCCCGTCGCGGTAGCGTCACGCACCCGCTCGAGCGAGCGAACACCGTTGCCGCGCTAGCGATGCATGGACGTAGAGAGACTTTATATGCTCCCTTCAGGAGTCTACATGGCTCCCGAAGAGAGCCATATATAGTAACGCTATATGGACGGAACGCGCGGAGTGATAAATTTTCGTAACCGCACTTCTTGCGTAGATTCCACAGTGTTGCACCTGATGTCTGAAAAGGAGTATATATAGGTTTAGCCGGCCGCGCTCGAACGCACCACCAACAGAGGTAGAGTTTGAAAATTTGGGCCCCAAGACGTTGGGGCTCCAAGCCGCGTTGCATTGGTTCCTCTCGGGTTCGGAGGACCATCAGAGCTTAAAAATTGGGACAAGGTCACCGTTGGGTTGCGCGCTCAGGACAACGCAGTGGGGAAAATAGACGATGCTTGAAAGCGAAAGAAACAAGAGAAGTCTTTTTACAAGTGAAACCTAAACGAATCCAACTTTATTTTAAAAAACAGGCTTGGAAATGTTATTAATAAAAATAATGACTATGTGATTATTTGTACGACTTGTTTCTACCATTTTTAAGGCAAATCAAAGGGGGTGGGAGGGGTTCAAAGGCGCAGACCCGAGTACAGCTAGCATGTTCTTGCATTACTCTAAGTCTCTTGCCTATAAAAATGCCGAAAATCACTCGGAACACGGTAACCTTGCACTGCAACCAACTTTACTGAGCGATACAACATTCGGATGGCTGCGGCTCGTATGACTCTCTTGCGTATCACGCGACTGCTCGTCTTCCACGTAAGCCCCCCAAGGCGGCTTGGGAACCCATGCTATTTCTCGAGATTAGGGTGTTTGGGTTGGCGCGAACGCAGTGACCCAAGGCTGCCTTGCCTTGTGCGCATGCTCAGTTGTGGCTCGCTATTTTCTTGGTGCCCCAAGGTGATGAGGGCCCCAATTCTGAAACTCTATGTTCGGGTGCGGCAGTGCGTTAATTTTGCTTTGTTCGAAGGCGGCCGGGTTTTACCTAGACAGCCAGCTTGACGATTACCGACCGCTCAGACCAGTGCATACACCACGGTGTGGTATGCACGGAGCTCTTCAGCAGGAATGCTGATGTGTGTACACGCACAGCTCTGATGGCAGCAGTGGAAAGCAGTGCGATGCCCCGGCTGAGTGGAGCATAACGGTGCGTTCCATTAGCATTGTTGGTTTTGAAACCACATTCACTGTGGGTCTCTGGAGGGCTTCAAACTCTTCGAGCACGGGTCACGCATGCGCCTTTGACATAGCGATCAAGGCGCCAGCGCGCCCTGAGTGTCCATATATTTACAATCGCAAAAAAGAAAACAAAACGAAATTATAGAAATAAAATTCTGGGGATCTCGGAAACGCTGCGTATTCTGACATCCAAACCAATTAAAGCAGGAGTGGCAAGAACCATGTTGAATGTGCGACAAGGGAGCACTGGTGTGCAAATTGAAATGCTTATCTTTAAAAATGGCTTAAAGTGGAGCAAGTTGGTAGAAATTAGTGCTACGTACTGCATGGGAGGCAAGAAAACACAGAAGTATAGAAACGAAAAGCACAAACGGAAAAAACGCGAACGCGGTCGCGGACGCTACATTTATCTCGACGGTGCGACGCCTGGGGCGACTTGCACGAACATTTATTACGAAAATAATAACGAATTTAAGAACGCGTTCCTAAATGCTCCCTCGACAACTCCTTGTCCGTACTAGAACGCGTTCTTGAATTCATTATTAGTATCTTGCAAGCCGCTCCACTGTGCCACAGGGAAAGCGCATATTGCTACACGTACAAAGAAGAGACGCCATGAACATGCACAGAGAGCACCGCGGCGTCGAAACACAAACAGAATGGGCGCGAACGCGGCGATTCTCTTCGGCACCTCCACGCGCCTTCCCGATTCCTCCTCTGGCAGCGAGCGAAGCTCTTAAGGGCTCACTCTTCCATGGTCGCGTCCGGCAATAGAAAAAGCTCTCATTGGCCGTATACTGAATGTGCGAGTGAAAGCGCGCGTCATGGGGAGCGAACGCACGGCGGAGAGCAAACGCGATTTCTTCCGTCGCGCGAAAGGCCGTGTGGGGACGGGAGGGAGGGAGGGGAGCAGCACCAGCAACGCGCAGAACTGTAGTCGACGGCGGCGGCGTTTTGCCCGCGTTCGCACCGAACGCGCGCGGCGTTAGTGACGTGTTTATGAAGAACGTTCCAACCTTTGCCGCACACCCTATGGCGGAGTACGGTAGCGACCATAAGGCCATGGTCCCTGTGGTCACTAAATAAATTAAAATCACCGGATCATATATATTTATCATTCAATATTTGTTCAAATAACCAATTACAGCATCACATCTCTAAAAGGCACAATTCCCACCATAGTACAGCTTCGCTGGTGTTCCATCTCCGCCCCAGTGGAAGGGCTGACAGTTTTTGTCGGTGGTGTTTAGATACATTGAATCTTCCTATCGGCAGCAGCTCCTGAGTCGAGTGAGTGCTACATAACTCACTAATGGAAATTGCGCTTCGTTACAACTCGGCGACTACAATTTGTTTTCTTAAGTAATAAAAAACGAATAATGCACCTTTGCGGGAGGTGTTTGAATACGTGCTGCACGGACGAGGCCATTAGGTTAGTGAACAATCTGCTTGCCTGTTTTTCTTGTTTAGACATTTCAAGCCGCCTGAAGCTTGGCTAGGTGATGAAACCAAATGAAGGAGCCCTTCGCAGGCGCAAGAAAGCCCTGCAAGAGTGGTTTTCTTCGCGTTGTCTGCTGCAGCGGCGGGCGCATTTACGTTACGAAGCGAATTTTTTTGTTCGTCGCCAAAAAAACACTCTGCTTTTCTGTCCTTTATCGGATGTTCATTTCTTATGTGCGATGTTTGCGGTTGTTAACTGAGAACTAAGCATCTGAGCAGATTTTTGCTTTGAACGAGTGAATTTACCTTTGCTGCAAGTCGCGCAATGCGTGCGAAGGTGCTTACGTCGGTGTTTAGCGAGCCACGCTCTCAGGTGTTCCCGCAAAGGTGTGTTCCCCCTGTGCAACAAAAATTCTTGTAGAGTAGGAAATGTTCATTGACAGTTGAGCAATGCCTTACAACTTTTTAAAGGTAGCCTTCCTGTGACTGGAATTCGGCGGAACGAGGTAGCCAGCAAGTAAATAAAATGTCAAACAAACTAATCCGTCAGGGCCCTGTATACAAGTTAATAAGAAATTCATGGATCACGATAATTTAGCTGTTAGAAACTGATTAGTATATACAGGTAGCTGTTCAGAAAGCACCATTAATAAGCCTGTTACTACAGTATAATAACTGTTATAATAAGAAATTGGCTTGTTACATTTTGAGCCATATTTTTAGTATAAATTCCCACAACAAAACATAATAAATTGACCTACACGAATTGAAAGCAATTTGCGGCCACACGTACTACTGAAATTTCTTTCAGTAATTGTGCTTTGTGTAAGCATCTAAATTAAAAGGATAGTAGTTTTATCAGGTGTATAAACTTGGACATGCAGCAGCACCAGCAACGCGCAGAACTGTTGTCGACGTTTTTGCCCGCGTTCGCACCGAACGCGCGCGGCGTTGGTGACTGTTGCCGATGCCTCTGGGGTTGGCTCGGAGGTTTTCGACGAGATCAGAACGGGACACTCGTCGAGCAGCGTCGGAATTAAGTCATTACCACCTTCTTGCCTCGCAACGTCTTTATATAAATACGCATTTGGTGATGCAGCTAAACGTCGCCTCTCCTCCCTCCCTCCCCTCCCCGCATGGCCTTTCGCGCAACGGAAGAAGTAGCACTTGCTCTATATATACAGGGTGTTTCAGCGAACACTTTCAAAAATTCTCCAGGATTTCCTGTGGCAGATAGAATTCTAGTTCATGAGCTGGTCTACTCGAAGAGGCGGACATTACTTGCACAAGAAATTGAAATGCCTAATTCAATAATTAACAAAAAATCACTAATTAAGTTTTTAACTAATTACCTGATGACCCATATTGCAATTTACAAATTGTAGCCGAAGAGCTCGCATGGCGAACCTACTTGGAACGAATTCTCGGGATGACATCAGTTTCGAGATATTAATTCCCGAACTTTGCGGAGAAATGCATTGGCGTTGCAGTTAGTTTCTTAACAAAACGTCGCTTTATGCATTGAAGCACAGAATTAACTGGAACGCCAATGCATTTCTCCGCAAAGTTCGGGAATTAATATCTCGAAACTGGTGTCATCCCGAGAATTAATTCCAAGTGGGTCCGCCTTGCAAACTCCACGGCTACATATTGTAAATTGCAATATGGGCCATCAGGTAATTAGTTAAAAACTTAATTAGTGAATTCTTGTTGATTATTTGATTATGCATTAAAATTTTTGTGCAAGTAATGTCCGCCTCTTCGAGTAGACCAGCTCATTAACTAGAATTGTGCTATCTGTCACAGGCAACCTTAAATAAATTTTGAAAGTGTTCGCTGAAACACCCTGTATATGGTGATTGTAAAGGAGGAAAGAGAAGCTTAATTCTGCAGCCCTTCAGGCAGCACGGCGCAGAACAGGAGTTTACTCTCCGCCGTGCGTTCGCTCCTCGTGATAGCGCGCGTCCCTCGCGCTTTCACTCGCACATAAAGCATACGGTGCGCGGCGAGGATTTCATCACCGTTTGACGTCATACGGAACCTCACGGTGACGGCGATGGTGAGGCCGACGGCAGAAATCCGCTTTGAGTGTCCATATAATTTATATCGCAATAAAAAACCCGGCACGATTCCCACGCCCTGTGGGAATCGATTTTATGCGAAGAAGTGTCCCTGGAGCCTACCAACTTAACGAAACGACCATGAAAGCACCCAGACGTAGGCGAATGTTTCATGACCTACATGACACGCAGGTCATGACATTCATGTCATGAATCCTCAGGAGCCCCTTTAGCTATGCCTAAGAGACCTTAAGGTGAACACCTTAGTCATGCTCATGACTATGACTTCGACCTTTAGCATTTTCTTCACTTGGTACCACATCCGAATCCATTCCATTGGTTTTTGAATGTTAATCTTTTTTCGCTGAGTATTTGTCATTTTGCTCAGTCATGTTCATGACTATGTTTTCTACCATCCTCATTTAGTGTTTCCTGCACTTAGTACCCACGTCAGAACACATTTCTGTCACTTTTGAGTGTTAATCTTTTTCTCGCTGAGTCACTGTCATTTTTGCTGAGTGATCTTCATGACTGACTTATACCATCATCCTTTAGTGTTTCCTTCACTTAGTACCCACGTCAGAACCCATTTCAATGGTTTTTGAGTGTTAATCTATTTTCGCTGAGTCATTGTGAGTCATGATCTACATGACACCGATGTCACGACATTCATGTCTTGACCTATCATTTCTGTTCGTCATACACTCGTGTTATACTATGCCAATTTGGGTACCTACCATGTTAATGAAACGACCATGAGATCACCAAGACGCAGGCTGCTGTTTCATCACTTACATGGCACGGATGTCATGACATTCTTGTCATGACCTATTACTTATGTTCGTCATACACTCTTGTCATACTACTATGCCAATTTTGGTACATACCAAGTTAAAGAACAGGCTGGCTTCAGGGAACAGGCTGGCTTCAGGAAAGGATATTCTACGATGGACCATATCCATGCCATCAATCAGGTAATCGAGAAATCTGCGGAGTACAATCAACCTCTCTATATGGCTTTCATAGATTATGAAAAGGCATTCGATTCAGTAGAGATACCAGCAGTCATAGAGGCATTGCGTAATCAAGGAGTAGAGGAGGCATACGTGAATATCTTATCAAATATCTACAAGGATTCCACAGCTACCTTGGTTCTCCACAAGAAAAGTAGAAATATACCTATCACGAAAGGGGTCAGGCAAGGAGACACAATCTCTCCAATGCTATTCACTGCATGCTTAGAAGAAGTATTCAAGCTCTTAGACTGGGAAGGATTAGGAGTGAGGATCGACGGCGAATATCTCAGCAACCTTCAATTTGCAGATGACATTGTCCTATTGAGCAACAATGGAGAGGAATTACAACAAATGATTGAGGACCTTCATCGAGAAAGTGCAAGAATTGGGTTGAAGATGAATATGCAGAAGACAAAGATAATGTTCAATAGCCTGGCAAGAGAACAAGAATTCAGGATCGCCAGTCAGCCTCTAGAGTCTGTAAAGGAATATGTTTATCTAGGTCAACTACTCACAGGAGACCCTGATCATGAGAAAGAAATTTACAGAAGAATAAAATTGGGTTGGAGTGCATACGGCAGGCATTGCCAAATCCTGACTGGGAGCTTACCACTGTCGTTGAAAAGAAAAGTGTACGATCATTGCATTCTACCGGTGCTAACATATGGGGCAGAAACTTGGAGGTTAACAAAGAAGCTCGAGAACAAGTTAAGGACCGCACAAAGAGCGATGGAACGAAAAATCTTAGGAGTAACGTTAAGAGACAGGAAGAGAGCGGTGTGGATCAGAGAACAAACGGGGGTAGACGATATTCTAGTTGACATTAAGCGGAAGAAATGGAGCTGGGCAGGCCATGTAATGCGTAGGTTGGATAACCGGTGGACCATTAGGGTTACAGAATGGATACCAAGAGAAGGGAAGCGCAGTCGAGGACGGCAGAAAGTCAGGTGGGTTGATGAGGTTAGGAAATTCGCAGGCGCAAGTTGGAATACGCTAGCGCAAGACAGGGGTAATTGGAGATCGCAGGGAGAGGCCTTCGTCCTGCAGTGGACATAAATATAGGCTGATGATGATGATGATGATGATGATGATGATGATGAAGTTAAAGAAACGACATGAGAGCACCAAGACATAGGCGGCTAGATAGATAGATAGATAGATAGATAGATAGATAGATAGATAGTGAGATACCGCTAAAATGGAAAATATCCGCCAAGAAATGCTTCGCATTTAAGACATCATGATGCTGGTTTCAAGAAGCTCATTCGTTTGCAGCGAAGGCATGTACAATAAGCGCTCCGAAACGATGTATGCGTGTTTTCACGGTGTGCTGAAGGAATGAATGAATGAGTAAATAAACTTTTAGTTCCCGTTTGAAGAAAGGGGAGGGGCTGTGGGGGAGAGAGGGAGGTCTATGTGTTCCAATCGCCGCAGGCGTCCGTCACCACCTTATGTGTCTTCACGTCCATCTACCAGTCGTGGTAGGCCTCCGCTACCTCCTGAGACCACTTGTAGGGTGGGATCGGAGCTGTGCAGGGCAGTCTTCTACAGTTATTCGCTAGTAATTAATGGTTTGAGGATGCGGGGGGGGACATCTGTCTGTCCTGTCCAGACAGCAGATATGACAGTGATCTGCTGTCTGGACAGGGCAGAAGCGACACTTGGGTGTCGGGTATGGGACGGGAAAGAATAAGTACTAAGTGAACGGGGTAAGAAAAGTGTGAGTTTGTAGTTGGCGCCAAATTATTTCTTTCTGGTGTGTGTGAGGCACAGATAGAGGTGGATATACATTAGATGTTGGTGCCTGTAATGTGTGTAAATTTCATGGAATGTGATGGGTGTGCCTTTATTGGTGTGTAGTAGAGCATTGCACGGGCTCGGGCTTACCCGAAAGCCCGGGCCGGGTAGCGCAGTTTTTTCACGGGCATGGGCCGGGCTCGGGTATATTGACGCGGGTCCGGACCGGGCTCGGATTTTCTGGTGGTGTGCATGTAACGTGCCGCGAGTTAACCTCGCGCGTCTCGACTCTCAAAAACCTGTTGCCCTGGCGCAGCTGGAAGCTATGGCAGTGCTACTCCTGTGTACTTCCCTGTTCTTCTTCCGTGGTATTTTGCGCCATTTGAACAGAATGTAAAAATCCAGAAAGAACGAAGTCGCCTCAAACCAAAGGATGTCATTGTATTTCTTACATAAATCACTGTAATTGATGCTTTCAGCGCGGTACAAGAGCGTTAGCGACTTGCGGATTCTTCAAAGGCGAATTGGTAAAACTATGACTGGTATAAGATAATTCGTCATGCGGCTGAAGTATGGCACTGCGTCGATCCATGATTGCACGCATGTTCTACACCGGCCGCCTAGCAGCAGCGCATTACGCAGCACCATGGAGGAACGAGAAGCTTTCTTTCTCCATTTACTCCATCCATGCGCTGCGCTCACGACCGGTCGTGGCTGCGCTTCGGCTATAGTGTGTACGGTCACGTAGTAGTGACGCTGAAGTAAACAGTAGTAAAACTGTCTATGACGTGATGTATAACTGTGATGTCACGTAGTAGTGACGCTGAAGTAAACAGTAGTAAAACTGTGTATGACGAAACTTGTTTATTGGGCGAACCTGTGCCCGCAAAAGCAAGCTACACTCGAAGCGCAACGAAAGCGGCAAACACAGTCGGCGGTCGTCGAAAATCTGATCAGCGGCGAGACGCGTCGGCTTTTATACCTGAGTCATCGAAGGTTCCAGATTAATCCCTGATATCGCGTGTCTTCCAGAAAGTTCAAAACAATTCGCGTCGGTCACGCAATCAGATAACATAAGCGTCGGTGAAAACAGGCAACGAAAAGAAGCATCGATAACGTTCTAGAAACTTCCCATACAGGCGCGTCCTGCGCCGAGCGATAACGTTTAACATTTGTTAGCCGGTGGAAAGCGGCCACCGGTGAAAGATAAACATGTATACGTGTCAATACCCTCCCCTTAAAAAGCATCGTCCCGATGCTACAAACACGAAAGCGAAAACAAAACCACGCGTACAGAAAGGGACAAAAATAACAAAGCAACAAAGGACCTATGTTCGTCAGCGGGCGTAGAAAGGCTTAAGACGCACCACGTGGATGACTTCAGGTTGTGCGCGGCGCCGCTGTGATTGCGAAATACCGTCTGGCACGACCTCATAGTCCAGTGCGCCAATACGTCGGATGATCTTATATGGTCCGAAATAGCGACGTAAGAGTTTCTCGCTAAGTCCTCGTCGGCGTATCGGAGTCCAGACCCAAACACGGTCTCCGGGCTGGTACTCGACGTAGCGTCGTCGAAGATTGTAGTGTCGGCTCTCGGTTCTCTGCTGGTTCTTGATGCGCAGGCGGGCGAGCTGTCGACCTTCTTCGGCACGCTGCAAATAGGTGGCAACGTCGATATTTTCTTCGTCGGAGACATCCAGTAGCATGGCGTCAAGCGTCGTTGCCGGTTTCCTTCCGTAGACCAGGTTGAACGGCGCCATGTGCGTCGTTTCTTGCATGGCCGTGTTGTATGCGAAGGTCACGTACGGAAGGATGGCATCCCACGTCTTGTGTTCGACGTCGACGTACATTGCCAGCATGTCGGCGAAGGTCTTATTTAGGCGCTCGGTGAGGCCATTCGTCTGCGGGTGGTAGGCGGTGGTCCGGCGATGGCTTGTCTGGCTGTAGCGCAGGATAGCTTGAGTTAGTTCAGCCGAGAAGGCCGTATCTCTGTCGGTGATGAGGACTTCTGGGGCACCGTTGCGCAGGAGGATGTTCTCAACGAAGAATCGGGCTACCTCTGCGGCACTGCCTTTGGGCAAGGCTTTTGTTTCGGCGTAGCGGGTGAGGTAGTCCGTAGCTACGACGATCCATTATTCCCGGACGTCGACGTCGGAAAAGGCCCCAGTAAGTCCATCCCGATCTGCTGGAACGGTTGGCGAGGTGGCTCGATCGGCTGTAGAAGTCCTGCTGGCCTTGTCGGCGGTGTTTTGCGTCGCTGACAGTCTCGGCATGTCCTTACGTAATGGGCGACGTCGGCAGAGAGGCGAGACCAGTAGTATTTTTCTTGTATCCTCGCGAGCGTGCGGGAAAAACCGAGGTGTCCAGCCGTTGGGTCGTCATGGAGAGCTTGCAGAACCTCTGGACGCAATGCTGAGGGTACCACGAGGAGGTAGTTGGCTCGGAGGGGCGAGAAGTTCTTCTTTAGGAGAATGTCGTTTGGAAGAAAAACGACGCCAATCCTCGCCTGAACACCTTCGGTACAATGACGGTCTTGCCTTCCAGGTAGTCTACAAGGCTCCTTAGTTCGGGGTCGGCTCGCTGTTGTTCGGCGAATTCGTCGGCACTGATGGGTCTTAAGAAAGTGTCGTCATCCTGGTCGTCTAGTGGCGGCGGTTATACGGGGGCGCGATACAAGCAGTCGGCGTCAGAGTGCTTTCGCCCGGACTTGTAAACGACGGTGATGTCGAATGCTTGAAGTCTCAGGCTCCAGCGTGCGAGGCGGCCTGAAGGATCCTTCAAGTTAGCTAGCCAACACAAGGCGTGGCGGTCGCTCACAACTTTAAAGGGCCTCCCATAGAGGTAGGGACGAAACTTTGATGTAGCCCAGATGATGGCGAGGCACTCCTTTTCTGTTGTGGAATAATTTGCTTCCGCCTTCGATAGCGACCGGCTAGCGTAGCTTACAACCCTTTCTAGTCCGTCAGTCTTCTGCACAAGAACGGCGCCGAGTCCATCACTGCTTGCGTCGGTGTGGACTTCGGTATCGGCGTTTTCGTCGAAATGCGCAAGTATTGGCGGCGATTGCAGGCGTCGCTTCAGTTCTTCAAATGCTTCGACTTGCGGCGTCTCCCACTTGAACTCGACGTCGGCCTTCGTGAGGTACGTCAGTGGCTCGGCGATCCGTGAAAAGACCTTGACGAAGCGCCTGTAATAGGCGCACAGTCCAAGAAATCTACGCACTGCTTTCTTGTCGGCCGGCGGAGGAAAGTTGGAGATGGCTGCAGTTTTCTGAGGGTCGGGGCGCACTCCAGACTTGTTGATGACGTGGCCCAAGAACAAGAGCTCCTCATATGCGAAGCGGCACTTTTCTGGCTTTAACGTGAGTCCGGAGGTTTTGATTGCTTGAACAACTGTTTCAAGGCGCCGCAGGTGTTCTTCGAAGCTTGAGGCAAACACAACGACGTCGTCCAAATAGACGAGGCAAGTCTGCCACTTCAAGCCTGCCAGTACTGTATCCATGACCCGTTGGAAAGTCGCAGGTGCCGAGCAAAAACCAAACGGCATGACCTTGAACTCGAACAGTCCGTCTGGTGTTATAAAGGCAGTCTTCTCCCGGTCCCTCTCGTCGACTTCGATTTGCCAGTCGCCGGTTTTGAGGTCCATCGACGAAAAATACTTTGCGTTGTAGAGTCGATCCAAGGCGTCGTCAATCCGTGGGAGGGGGTATACGTCCTTCTTCGTGATCTTGTTGAGGCGACGATAATCGACGCAGAAACGTAGGGTTCCATCCTTCTTCTTCACTAATACCACGGGGGACGCCCACGGACTCTTGGACGGCTGGATGATGTCGTCGCGTAGCATTTCGTCGACTTGTTGCCTTATGGCTTCGCGTTCGCGCGCCGAAACTCGGTACGGGCTCTGACGGAGTGGGCGGACATTTTCGTTGGTTATGATGCGGTGCTTGGCGACAGGGGTTTGTCGAATTTTAGACGACGACGAGAAGCAGTCCTTGTATTGCAGGAGCAGAGCTTTTAGTTGTTCTTTGTTATGCCTGGGAAGGTTCTGATTGACGTCGAAAGTTGGTTCAGGTATTATAGTCGTCGTTGCAGGTGCACTGGAACCCGTGAAGGCGAAAGCACTGCTGGCTTGTATTATTTCGTCGATGTAGGCAACCGTGGTGCCTTTGTTAATGTCCTTGTATTCGGGGCTGAAGTTCGTGAGCATCACCCTTACTTTCCCTGCACGCAGCTCAGCTATGCCTCTAGCGACGCAAATTTCACGGTCGAGCAGTAAGTGATGATCGCCCTCGATGATACCCTCCATGTCTGCAGGCACTTCGGTACCGACGGAAATTATTACGCTGGAGCGAGGCGGAACGGTGACTTGTTCTTCAAGCACATTCAAGGCATGGTAACTTATGCTTGTATCTAGTGGTATCGCGTTGTACGTTGAAAGCGTTATCGACTTGGACCTTAAGTCGATGACTGCACCGTGTTGGTTTAGAAAGTCCATGCCTAGGATGACATCCCTGGAGCAGTGCTGCAGAATTACGAAACTCGCCGGGTAAGTGCGGTTGTTTACCGTGACTCGCGCTGTGCAGATTCCAGCCGCGTTATTAGATGGCCTCCCGCTGTCCGGATATCGGGTCCTTGCCAGGGCGTCTTCACCTTCTTTAACTTGGCGGCAAACGCGCCACTGAAGACGGAATAGTCGGCGCCAGTGTCGACGAGAGCGGTGACGTCATGACCATCGATGAGCACGTCTAAGTCGGTAGACCGTCGTCTAGCATTACGGTTAAGTCGTGGCGTCGGATCACGGCTGCGTCGGCTTGCTCCGCTGCTGCTACGTCGCGTCGGCCGGTCTTCTTGCGGCGGCGAAGTGCTGTCAAGGCTGTTGCTAGGCGGTGTGCTGATATCTCGTCGTGATGATTCGCGAATCGTCGTCGTCGTCGGCGGCGGCGGAGGATCTTCGGCATTGCGTCGTACAGCAACCGCACCTCCATCGGTTGCTGCCTGTAGTTTCCCGGGTAAGGGCTGGAAGATCGGCCCCGGGTGGGACCGGTGCACTGACGGCGATGCGGCGAGGTGTAGCGGCCTGGTGACGGCGAGCGTGAGGGTCGTCGGGGTTGCCACTGGGCTCCGGCGAGGTAGTCGGCGATGTCGCACGGTCGTTCACCCCGAACTGGACGCGGCGCGTTGACGGCGAACCCTCGTAGGCCCATCTCGCGGTATGGGCATCGGCGGTAGACATGGCCGGCTTCCCCGCAGTGATAGCAGAGCGGCCGGTGGTCGGGGGAGCGCCAAATGTCCGTCTTCCTTTGGTAACTGCGCTGGGCGACGGGCGGGCGTGCTGGCGGCGGCGGCGGTGGACGACGGAACTGCGACGTTACGGGGCCCTGGCGCGAGCGCGGAGGGGGGCCTTGACGACGGGCGACGGCGGCGTAGGTCATCGCTTCCGGCTCGGGTTGCGGCGATTCGGGAAGTCCTAACGATTGCTGGATTTCCTCCCGCACGATATCGGCGATGGCTGCGACGACGGTAGCAACTTCTGCAGCTCTTTGCGTACTATCGCCCTGATGGTGTCTCGTAGGTCGTGGGAGAGTCCTTGGACTTCGGCGTACTGTGGCGTCGAACGGCGATTGTATTGCCGGTTGCGCATGTCCAGTGCTTTCTCGATCGTCGTAGCCTCCGAGAGAAAGTCTTGGACTGTCGTTGGTGGATTCCGCACCAGTCCGGCGAATAGCTCCTGCTTAACTCCCCGCATGAGCAAGCGAACTTTCTTGTCTTCTGGCTTAGCGGGGTCGGCGTGCCGGAATAATCGAGTCATTTCTTCAGTGTACATACCGATGCTCTCATTCGGGAGCTGTACACGGTTTTCCAACAAGGCTGCAGCTCTTTCTTTACGAGCGACGCTCGTGAAGGTGTCCAGGAATGCGGCTCGGACCAGGTCCCAGGTTGTTAGTGCACGCTCCCTATTCTCGAACCAGGTTCTGGCGCCGTCTTCAAGCGAGAAGTAAACATGGCGCAGCTTGTCGTCGCAGTCCCACTTGTTGAACGTAGCGACGCAGTCGTATGCCTACAGCCAGCTTTCGGGGTCTTCACATTGCGATCCGCGGAAAGTCGGCGGCTCCCTGGGTTGTTGCATCACGATTGCAGATGTTGGCGCAGGGGCTGTCATGGTAGCTGCTGCCGAGGTGGTGATTTTTGTCCTCTTGGTCGCTGCGGTCTTCTCGGGAAGAAGTCCGAACTCCGGCACAAGTCCTTGCTGCCTACGGCTAGCTCGCTGGTCCTTGGCGACGTTGTCGCTGTCCTCCGGTTTCGGGCTTGGATCACGGCTTTGCGGGGGCGTTCGCTGCATGAACGCACTAGCACCTCCACCAGATGTCACGTAGTAGTGACGTTGAAGTAAACAGTAGTAAAACTGTGTATGACGAAACTGGTTGTTTATTGGGCGAACCTGTGCCCGCAAAAGCAACCTACACTCGAAGCACAACGAAAGCGGCGAACACAGTCGGCGGTCGTCGAAAATCTGATCAGCGGCGAGACGCGTCGGCTTTTATACCTGAGTCATCGAAGGTTCCAGATGAATCCCTGATATCGCGTGTCTTCCAGAAAGTTCTAAACAATTCGCGTCGGTCACGCAATCAGATAACATAAGCGTCGGTGAAAACAGGCAACGAAAAGAAGCATCGATAACGTTCTAGAAACTTCCCATACAGGCGCGTCCTGCGCCGAGCAATAACGTTTAACATTTGTTAGCCGGTGGAAAGCGGCCACCGGTGAAAGATAAACATGTATACGTGTCAGTACTATAGAATACGGTTGAGTGGGACGAGTGGCTGGGGCGGCGCATGCTTTGCAGTGAGGCACCCGACGTGTAAATATACTGTGGCGGCGCAGCGATAGAAGTGGATTGGGCCCCATCAAGGTCGCGCCGGTGGAAACTGGTGGCGATACTGCTCGGCAGGGTCATTCGTACTACTTCGCGCGCTGGTATTGGCGTTCAGACCGCTAAAATGGTGTTGTTAATTGCATATGACAATTTATGCCTTAATAATAAAATCCTTTCATGCTCTGCTTTATTTTATATTTTTAATGCCGCTCGGTGATCTTTTTCGGTCTCGGGCCAGGTTCGCGCCTGTTTAGAGCCGGGCTCAGGCCGGGCTCGGGCCTAAGGTAAAGGGGTGGCGGGCCGGGCCGGGCGGTTAACGTAGATTATTTTCGGGCCCAGGCCGGACCCCAGTCTCGCCATAAAGCTTTTGGTCGGGCTCGGGCGGGCCGCCTATCGTAAAAACGGGCCCAGGCCGGGCCCGGGCTGAAAAAATCGGCCCGTGCAGTGCTCTAGTGTGTAGTTGGGAGTCATTGGGTTCTAGATTTAGGCCCACATTTGCTTCAACTCCGTCCATGAATGCTCGAGCAGCGGCATGAGCCATTTCGTTCCCTTGGGAGTCCTTGATGTGCTGGAGTCCAGATGAGAGCGATGTCGTTTTCTGGTGGGCGAGTACAAGTAGAGTGCGCGAGGTTTCCAATGTAGCCGCTACTAAAGTTTCGATAGCCATCTTAGAGTTACTGATGGTGACATGGGAATCTGGTAGCCCCGATGCGTGTACAATGGCGGCCTCTTCCGCATCGCTCGCAGAGATGGTCTTGATTGATGCTGAACGAACAGTGTTCCCCTGGATGTCTACAACGACCCCTAGAGCGTAAAGATGTTTAGTGGTGTAGACTGCGGTGTCCACATAGCAGACTCCTTCTGCCTATCCATAGCTGCCTTGTAGCGCCTCGGCTTGAAGTTTGCGGCTTGGACGTGAAATTCGGGGCGCATGTTTCTGGGTAGGGCTTAGATGTGGTATTGACTGTGTATGTTCGGCGAAGTTGATGTCGCTGCTTCTCGTTAAATGGTGGAGCGTAGTGAAGTTGTCTAAGTACCTCACGCCCAGCTTCAGTGGCGGTGAATCTGTGGTGTTGCAATTATAGATATGCTTCGGTTGTATTGATTGTGGCTGTGGCCATCACCTCTTGTGTGGGTGCTCTAATTTGAACACCAAGAGCAACTTTGTGTATCTTGCGGATCAAGCAATTTAGAGCGTCCTCTTCCTTCTTAGAGAGTGAGAGATATGGTTGTGCGAAGGCAAAAGCCTGGATGAGCTTAATTAGCTCCTTCTCTCGAAGCCCTCCGTGTTTATTGGAAATCCTGCCTCTGAGGCACAGTGTATTATCAACAGTTTTTTGTAGTGCTTGCAAGATATACTGATTTGCTTGGTTGCGTCGGAGGTGTAGTCCTAGCACCCTTAGCCTGTCTACCTGGGGTATAAAGTGCCCTTCAACAGTGAATTGGATATTAGGGGGCGACGTGCTGAAGCGTCTCGTGGGGGGCCGAAGGAGACGCTGTGATTCGATGGGGGAGCATCTGAGATTCGATTCTTGACCTACTAGCTTGTTCTATCTGGTCAATGGCTGCTCGGAGGGTGTCTTCGATGTGCCAGTTAGAACCTCCCGTCATCCACAACGTAATATTATCCGCGTACAGTGTGAATCGGAGGTCAGGAATCTCCTTGAGAGTGAAAGCTAAAGGTCGCATAGCCAAATTGAGGAGGAGGGGGGAGAGTACCGCCCCTTGGGACGTGCCTGTGCTTCCTAAACTTATTTGACCATATTGTTTGCCACCTAATTTGAGCGCTGCAGTGCTCTGCGTAAGGAAGCTGCGTTATAGCGATAGGTTCGTTCTCCGCGATTTATGCTACTAAGTTCGTGTAGAATGGCTCCCTTGAGGGCGAGGCCCAGCAACGCTTTTGCGTCGCTTGCGTCGCTCAGTTCAAGAGTGTCTTGTCTGAGCCTTAGCACGACATCCTGACAAGAAAGAGAGTTGCGAAAGCGAGTCATTTCCGAGGGGAACAAGTGATTATGTTGGATGTACTTGGAGAGGCGTAGGTGCATAATGTGCTCCAATATCTTCCCTATGGATGAGGTGAGAGCACGGAGTAAGATAAACAGGAGCGCCGACCCCGCCGCCGCGCAACGCATTCGCTCGGGACAAACCGTGTAACGCTAAATTAGTCATCGCGTAGCGCCATCTGTCGAGGCGCGTGGAAAAGACTCAACAGCTTGCTTCCATGTGCGCATGCGCTGAGTGGCGGAGGCCGGTGGCGACGGCAGTGCGGAACCGGCAGGGCGGTACGCGTAGAGCTTGTCATCTGCTAGAAACGTGGGGCCTCGTCCGCCTCATTGTGACAGCAATCAAACGCACAAATAATAAAAGCGCAAATAAACACGCGGTAGCGCTGTTATGCACGTATATGAAACAGTTTTACAAGTCTTAAAGGAAGCAGACGATGAATGATGCCGTAAAAAAAGACACAACAGAAGTACTTGTTTTTCACTCCTCAACGTCTGCGCGGCAGCGAAGGTGCGAAAGTTTAGTCTTCCTCGCTTTGTTTACCATGTATGCAGTATGTTTATTCATGCCTGACGGAACAAGCTATTTTGATGCTTGTGCGTGAAGAGACTGAGCAACAGGACAGTGTTTTGTTCGTGGCTGTAAATCTGGGTATGGAAAAGACGCGAGAAGATTTCGCTCTTCGCGGCGCCATCTGATCTTCAATTACTGCACCAGTGGCGTCAAAAATTTCTGAAAGTAAGCGAGCGCTTAAAGGAATGGACGAAATATGTGCTTGACACTTCGAGAAGCAGCTTATTTTTTGATAGTTACTTCAGCAAATTAGTTAGTTAGTTAGTTATGTAAGGTTTTGTGACGCAAAAGCAACTAAGGCTATGATGCGCCATGCACAGGTTGAAAATATATAATTTGATAAAAGTGCTTCAAGCAACAAAGATCATTTACTTTAAAATTTGTTTAAGAACCCTGTTTCATCTAAAAAATTAAAAACATTGTCTAGAGATACAAGTGCATTTTCAGCTAGGATCAGGGATGGATGAAGTGGTGTTAGAGTTTTGTAAAGTTCATAAAAATATTTCTGTCTTTTTTCCTCTAACGCCGGACATGTTATTAAAATGTGATTCACAGTTAGGGATTCTTGGCAGTGATCACAAACCGTTTGTTGTTCATTTTTCAATAAAAAGTTATGTGTGAGATGTGTGTGTCCGATGCGAATGCGACATAGAATGACTTCCATGAAACGTTCCTGGTGATAAGATGTCTTCCACTCCTGTAGTATGGGTTTTACTATTTGTAGTTTGTTATTTACTTGGCAGCCCCACTCGTGTTGCCACTTTGAGGTGATCGCAGCACGGACCACCCGGACACAGTCCTTGAATGGAAGATTTATTTGTCTAATTTTTTTACAGGCTGTGAGTGCTGCACATTTGTCCGCCTTTTCATTTCCCGGGACTCCCACGTGACTTGGAACCCAACAGAGACGAATTATTTTACCATGCTTTTCACATTTGCCGAGCATTCTCAGGATGCAGCCTAGAAAAGGTTCGCACTCTGATTTTCTATGGAGAGAATTAAGTGAACTAAGGGAATCTGTGTAGACAACCGCTTTTTTATAATCTTCTGTTACTATTTTTTCTAAGGCCATCAGCAGGGCATATACTTCGGCTGTAAAAACTGAAGCAGACTGTGGCAACCTAAGACAATTTTCCCAGTATTCCGATACAACTGCGCTTCCAACATGTTCATTTGTCTTGGAACCGTCAGTGTAAAACTCGGTGTAGTCATTGTATTTATTTTGTAATTCTAAGAAATCTTGCATTATGTGTTCAAGCGGTGTTTCTTTTTTCTTGTGGCATGTTAGGGTAAAATCGCAAAAATGTGCGAAATCATACCGCGGGGGCAGTCTATTCGGTGTTTCGGCGACCTTGAGAGCCTCGCTCGGAACATTGTAGTTTTGGCACATATCTTCAAATCGAAGGATAAGTGGTCTCATGCTGTGTGGTTTGTTGGCATAGTGTATTCTGTTTGTGGTGTAGGTAGCAAGAGTGTGGCATATATGATTAGGTAGAGCTGTGATTCTAAGCACGTATGAGATTGTGAGCAAAGCTCTTCGGTGCTCCAAACAGGGTTCGTTACTCTCGGCATACAGGCTTTCTATTGGGGAGGTCCTGTATGCGCCAGTTGCTAAGCGTAGTCCGTGGTTGTGTGTGGGATCAAGACGTTTGATGTATGACTGCCTTGCTGACCCGTAAACTATGCAACCGTAGTCAAGAATGCTGCGCACGACAGAGCGGTAAATACGTAATGGCCTGTACACGCTCGAGCCGCACATCGCCGCAAGCCGCACCGCATGCTGGCGGTTCCGTGACAGCGGGCGGTTGGAGCAACCGGGCACAAAATTCGATTCACGCTGGGACCGGCGCGAGCGGTGCCGTACGCATGCGCCCTCTGGCTGGCAAAACAGATAACCAGCGAATGGCAACATGCAACAGCGCGGTCGCAGCGTTTGTGTGCTGGCGACCAGCAAAATTTCGGCCCGAGCCAGGATTTTGTTATTACGTTTGTTTTCTTATTAGGTAATTTTCTGATTAGTGAGCTCGAGCGGTTCGCATGTGCCGGCATCCGCACTCCGATTTGGGGACGCGACGTATGTTAAGAGCCTGCAACCGAGAGGCGGGGCAAAGATGTTCTAAGTCGGCAACTATCGTCAACAGCAGACGACACTGGCATATTTTTGTCGGCGTGGGTTCAAGCTTCCGCGTCACGGCGAAAACGCAAAACTCTTGCACTGTCATACTCTGTTGACTGCATGTGTTGTGTTGGCGCGCTGAGCCACCTCTCGAATACTATGCAGTGATCTTACCTGCGCCTTTTTTTTCGTTTTCCTTTCTTTCTTTTCTTTTTTTTTAAATCATTGCTACCGCATACTGTTGTAACAACATACATCGCTATGTACTCGGTTGTGTGCGGCGTGACGGCGCATTTTTTGTAGATGTGCTAGCGAAAGCTTGCAAGACCGCGCGTGCGTTTTTAAGCCAATGAACAAGGGATTTGTCACAGCAACAGCGTAGCACGCTGAAGCGCCGCAGCGTTATACAGGGTGTTCATTTATAAGTTCTAAAATTTTTTTAGAAATCCTCTGTGGCAGGTAGCATAATTCTGATCGTTGAGCTGGGTTATTCGATGAGGCGGACATCAGTAACACGAGAAATACCATATTGAACTAATTAAAAAAATGACTAATCAACTTCTTAGTTAATTATTGTACAGCACATATTGTGATTTACGAATTGGAGCCGGTGAGCTTGGCAGGCGTATCCACTTGGGATGAATTTCCAGAATGACGCCAGTTTGGAGATATGTGCCATCAAACTCGCCCTAAAAATGCACTGTTGTTCCACTTACTTTTTTACCAAAATGCTGTTTTATACATTGAAGCACTAAAGTAACTGGAATGCCCATGTATTTCGTCCCACACTTTGGAAAATATCTCAAAGCTGGCGTCATCCTGGAAATTCATTTCAAGTGGATGCGTCTTGCAAGCTCACCTTGCAAGCTTTTTGTTACTTGAATAAGTGTTTCGATTTTTTGTGCTACTAATGTCCACCTCATCGAATAGCCCAGCTCAACGATAAGAATTATGCTACCTGCCACAGGCGATTTTTTAAAATTCCATAACACTTTAAAATGAACGCCCTGTATATTAACATACTCATATCTATTATCGCGGAATACAGCTGTGTAGATCGACAAGTCACTTCTCATCATCACCGAGCACGCGAGTGAATATTCAACTACGGCTTGTTGATTTACTTACGGTTTTTTTTAGTAGCTGCCAAGTTAAAAGTGAGCGTACAATTGATTACATGATGGAATATGACCGTGTCACACAGCACTCGTGTTTGTTCGTTCTGTGTTATGTCGTTGTTCCATTGATGAAAAAAGCCGGCGAAGTAGTGCCCCCGGACCCGACCAGAATCTTCGAGGTCAGGCCCTAGAGACGCTTCTAGACCCCTTCAATGACTTTTGGACATCACGCAAGCTATCACAAGAATGGAAAACAGCTGGAGTACGCTTTATCCCCAAATCGGGCAAGTCCCCGCACATTGACAACCTGTGGCTGATATCCCTCACATCATGCATAAGCATAATCATGAAAAGGATAGTACTCAAATGCCTCCAACAACACCTGGACGAAACCCAGCAAATACCAGACCCCATGTTTGGCTTTATACGACATCTTGAGACCCAGGACGTGCTAATGCAATTGAAGAAGGAGATTGTCATCCCTGCCACACACCACGGGCCATTCTCGCGCTAGACCTGAAGGGGGCATTTGACAGCGTGGCACACGAGGCGATATTTCGGAATCTCAACAACACAGGCTCAACAACACAGTGGCGTATTTAAGCCACTGAAAAGTAAGGATGGATGTTCAGCCTTGCTGGTGTGGCATTTCATAGGTTGTAACCCACCATATTTTTAACCAAGCAATAAGGAAATTATATGGTCACGCCGTACCATCAGTACAACTGAAGTGTTGCTTCCCCAAGGAGTCTCACTGCCACCTTCCCCATTTTGCGAACACTTTGTAAATACAAACTAGCACATGGTATGTAGTCACATTATATGCTGTCTGTATGCTTGGTGAAGTGCACCAAGCATTTTCGCACCCTTAAAACCTGGGCTAATGCTGTCTTTTTTTAATAATAATTATGCAATAACCTTACTTAATAAATTGATGTGAGAACAATAGTTGGCTTAACAGTAGCACTGCACACATAACCTCATACCACATTGCAGACATACTCTATAGAGGCTGGCCACAATCAGCGTAACTGAAAGCCAGCTGAACAGGGTGCGAGTTCATGTGTATCAAATAAATGTCTGTTCCATTGAGAGGTTATATATCTGTCTGTGATATAATTATCAATTCAGAATACATATGGCAGAAGAACAATACACAAGACAACACATTCAAGTTCCCTGTGAGAAGCTGCTTTTTGCCACTATTACATGCAGCAAAAAGAGACTTCATTAAGCACCACTATGGCTTGCGTGCCTCTTTGTGCATTATACAAGAAGTAAAGGTGGGCGAATGTAAACGTTTTCAAATACGAATTGAATAAAATATTATTTATCAAATATTCAATAGTCATACGACAACACACGTACCTGTAGTAACAATATTTATTTTCATATAAAAAAATTGGGTACCACACCTTAACTAGTGCAAAAAGAGAGCTAAATATTGGGCACAAAGGATAAGTTCTAAATGCAAGACTACTGATTGTTACGTAAAAAAATCGACATAAACAGTCTATCAACAACTTTAGAGCCTGGCTGCAAAGAAGCTTTTCAAGAAAGAATGGCCTCTGAATGGCTAGCTTTAAAAAACGTGCAATATATTGTTCCCAAGAAAACATCAAAGTTGTAGAAAAAAAAAGAATAGCCGATGAAGGACCTACACGTTGTAGACATATGTAAAACTACTCGTTGCAAGGAAAACAGCACAGACTTGTAGCATAAAAGATCAGTCTGCTAGATCAAGAAATGTGTGGTCACCTTTCGCATGAAAAAAAAACCTATGGGAAAGTTTTCTTGCCAATATGACTGAAAGATACTTTCGTAAACGTGCTTGCCTTTGGGAGGCTACATACACTTGTTCACATGCAAGTACCTGTCGCGTATTCATTGTTAAAGAAGTTCAGTTAATATAATGACACGAGAGCCTCCTCTGATTAGGAAAAAATAATAGTTGTGTGGTCATATATAGATAACATTTAGAATGTCAAGGTACCTTTTTCCATATTATGCAAGTACTCATGAAAGACAAGACTGCAAGAAACAGCATAAAACTAATGCAAAATCTATAACTGATTATGTCAATGAGATTTCCATTTCATGTGGCAAAGTATTTCACACGGCAGATAGGATGTGACATCTGTGATTCAGAGATACGTCATTGTATCGGGGCACAAGTATTGTACAACTGATAATTTTTGGAATAAAGAAATAACAAGCATTGATTCCCGGTATGTCACCATGCCACTTGTATCTTAAAAAGGACTATCACTTATATGTCAAGCTTGCACCATTATGTTTATGTGACCATACATGTGTACCCCATCTGTAATGAACCATTGCTTTAAGTTATGACCACTGTCATGTCATTCCCGTACATTAATTGTGGTTTTGCACAATACACCTAGAAAACTTTTGAGCGGCATTGCAGTACTTTTTCTTGTATGTGCACACTGGCTTTCTGTCACAACACCCACTTCGCATCCATGATAAATGCTGCAGTCAAGCAAAATAGAGTTTCAGACTAAGGTACCTAAACTGCTTTCATTCCAGAAAACCCCAAACAAGGTTTAGATTCTTGAGGACACAAGTTACTTGCGTCCTTTGATGTAAGGCTGTTTTCTGCATGCAATGAATGTTAAGATTTCTGCTGTGCAAATCAATGTTAACCTGATAAAAGGGATGGCAAGCCAAAACTTGCATTCATGATACTAGTTACTACTGGGGCCAGATTAACCTATGGGCTAAGGGGGCTGCAGCTCCAGGCTAGGGGGCCCTGTGAGAAAAATATTTCCTTGAATTAAACTTTATTTCTTGCGTTCAATACAGAGTAAAACATAATGTGAACAAATACATTGGGATCCCTAGCTCGAGGCCAGTTGCAAACCATAAAAAATGTAGAGGATGCAAAGCAATTAATTTAGCACAGACACATGTACTTAAACTCAGCAACAATATGCACTTTACATTAGAAGTAGAGAATACAATACAAAGAATCTTCAAAATGCAAACGGTATCATTGAACATTTACAAGGAAAATGCACCAGAAAAAAGAAAGAGGAAGCGTTGAATGTATTAATAAACATACGAAAGAAGATCACGAAAATGCTGTTTTAATTATCTCTGAAAATTAGCTGCATTTCTAACTTTCGTGGGCTGAACGTTCCTCTCAACTACTCCAACACTTCAAATTCTCTGTTTACCACACACATTACAAGCCTTTGGAACCAGAAAATTTTGTTTTAGTGCACTGCGTGTACAGCGTCCTGATTCGGTAAAGTTGGTAGCAGAGAGTGGGTAGTCAGTAACGATGCTACTATTAACCATTACAAGAGTTTAAAAATTTAGTAATGAAGTAAACGGTAAAATGTGTACGTGTTGAAAGAGCGGTGTCGTGTTAGCATTGTATTGTGAGGAAGTCATAAAGTGGGCAGCCCTCTTTTGAAGTTTTATAAATTGCTCAATGTATGAATGGCCCAGAGATGTAACACAGTACCACAGATGGCTGTGGAACAAGCTGAAATAAATTTCTCGAAGGGTTTCTGTATCAAAACAATTTCGGCTCTTGAGCAGAATATAACAAGCCTTGCCGAGATTTTTGCAAAGCTTGTCAATGTGAGGTTTACATAGAAACAACTCATCTAATTAGTACAACCCCTTGATGGGCCCCTCAGAAATTTAAGAGGACCGTTCACCAGGGCCCTGTGGAAAATTTTAGTTATACTATAAAAGTTGTAAAGTGTCCTCCAAGGAGTATTCTACCACAAGAATTTTTTAAAACAGCATAGTAGCAGCCGAAATAGAAGCAAAGAATCTGTAGTACAAGAATGTGACCTGCTCTTCGTGCACAGAGGGATTCTTTCTTTGCCCAACCAGCAATGCAAAGGACCTTTCTCTCTTGCCTACTCCCATATAAGAAATGAGGGTTCACCTCCTCTCTTTTTTTTTTGCAAAACACCTAATGCACCTTTCATTTTTTTATTTAGATCACGACAACAACATAATACATCCATGTTACATTTACAAGTCGAACTGCAATGAGTTTGTTGACATGATGGCAGATAATTAATGTAAGGAGATGGATCGTTGCAAAGGTGCATGAAGCTAAACATTGTTCCCTCATCAATTCCACGCCTTACGTTTCTCATGTTGCCTAGCTTTCTGTTTTCCTTTGGTGCAGGCTAAATGGTGACGTTCACAAAAGATTTACAGATGTTAGGCCCTTCTCGCATGCTCGTCTTGTACGATGAATTACTGTGGCGGTTAGCACTGGTAACATCAGTAGCCACCCTAACCGTGATTACGCAGCAACATGGCATCGCCCATACAGCCCAGACCACCCGCTTCAATCTCAATTTGCCCTTTTACTAGCTGTACGCCCTGAAAGCAATAAATAAATGGTAAAATCCATCACTGCGTAGTCTCATCTCATGCTGAGGACAAAGCATTAGGTATTTCTTGTTCTTATTGAGATCAGCTGTTTGTTTTGACACTGCTAGGACTACAAAGGCAGTAAAAGTGGTTCGGTTTCTATTTAGCAGGTGGCACCACAGCAGTAGCAATGGTGATGCATTGACGATGCAGAACGCTACAAATGCGTCATTGTTCACTGCATCATTAATTCCTACTCTGCTCTAGTACGGTATGTGATGACAGTGGTGAGCAAACGTCAAACACACGCTGAGCAGATGGCACGGTGCATGTGAACATTTATCAGGGTGTTCACTTTTACTAAAACTGGCTCAGGAGGCTGTATTGAACTGCTCAGATAGCGTGTCGATGAAGCGAAGCCCAACAGTAGCATTCATGGAAACGCAGCCTTTAGTTACAACGTAGGAACATTTGTTGCATCACTGCTCCAACAGTGGCTGATGTATCGAAAGGATGGCAAGCAGACGCTGAGCAGCTGACGCAGCATGGATGAACACATCTTGAGGGGAATTCAGCCTTCCTATTGGCTAAGAAGCCCTGCCGCTGCCCCAGTGCTGCAAGGAACTACTGAGATGGAGTATAACTGGCAAAGCACATTGTTCAGCATGAAAGGTTGGGCAGTGGCAGAGAAGGTGCGTTGCAGTGTCGTCACATCCGCAAAAAATAGCAAGCAGCACATTTGCATTGTTTACATTACAGCACATGACACCTAGCACAAAATTAATAATTGCAATATGTGGAGCAGTGATATAACTTTTAAGCTGTTCCCTAGCCTCCCCTCTTCGTAAAGAGTAAAATGTGCAGTGACAACACTGGAAACAAAAAACACGTGTACAAAGCAAGGAAAGCTGGTTTGATACAAAACCCATACTGAGATGCAAAGAGCACAAACGACCAGCAGTGCTTCTGCACTGTTTACTTCAGAGCACATGCATAAAAAGCACCCTAAAGAGCTTGTAGTGTGTGTCCAACTCAGCAGCTGCTTAGCTACAAGAAAGTTCGGCCAAGGAGAAGGAGGTTTTATTATTTTTCAATGTATGTGTACAAGTACGGTTTGTTTCTGCCTGCTTGAATTTTGGTTTTGGCATCCTTGAATTTTGGGTCTAATGTTCTGTACAAACCGTTCTGTATGCACGGTTCACTTCAGAGCATATGCATATCGCATAAAACGAATACTTATACGCCTAGCACCACTGCGACACATTGCACGTATACATAACAGTACCCTTCACCTCGTACAGTAAGAACCCCAGCACTCAAACGCTCTGTACGTGTTCGCGGTCACCAAGGCGCATCGCAGCCCCCAAAACAGCTCACATGAAGCAAGGCACAAACAGCACATTACGAATGGCTGCGATGACGCGACAATAAAGCTAATCGCTACAGGTCATATGGTCACTTCTTAAACACAAACCAGCACTGCACAATGCACATACACGTATGAGCTTCGCCGCGATGAAGCGCGCACACACAACACCTAGGTACACCATACGCTGAGATGGGCGACCGCACTATTTTCGTTCTGGCGCGTACTGAATGCATGTGTCATGCTTAGAATGCGCGTATATGTGATGGCCTTCGCGTTTGTACTGCTGGTACTACACAAGCGAAATACGGCCCAACACACACGAAATCGCCGGTTTCATTGCTTCCGACGCTCGCGTAAACACAACACATTTCCATCTGTTGCCGTTGACGATCGCACGCGCTGAAGAGGTCAGGCAGGGTACATCGAATTGCTGCGTTCGACGATTATCTCCGCGAGTGCTCGATAAATCTTGCAATGATCCTACAAAAACACAAAAACGACAAAAAAAACAAACTGCCACAGCAGCCTAGGCGCCTAGGCCTCGCGCTTCGCTTCGCTTCGAACCAGCGCCATGTTTGTGCGGTCACCGCATACATGCTGCATACTGGAAAAAGTTCACGACCGCCTCTCGTGACGTCAGAGCGGCCATTTTAAGCGGACCGCGCGAGGGCGGTGCGGCTTGCAGCGATGTGCGGCTCGAGCGTGTACAGGCCCTAACAGGCACGTTCGATCGGCGCCCCAATGTTTACGTGATAGGACCTTCAGGATGTTAAGCGCTTTGTTTGCCTTAGTTTTTACGCTGTTAATGTGAGCGATGAAGTTTAATTTGCTATCAAAAATGATTCCTAAGAACTTTTGTTCGTGCTTAACCGGTAATGGGCTTTGATTTATTTTGAGAACTGGGTCCGGGTATAGCCCCCTTTTTTGTGAAAACACGACTGCCACAGTTTTTGTGTAGAAAAGCGAAATCCATTTTTATCGGCCCATTGCGTCAACTTGTTTATTGTTATCTGGGTTTGCCTTTCGCATGTAGACATTCCCGAGGCACGGCATGCAATCTGAAGGTCGTCGACGTATAAAGAGTGCATAATGTTGGACGGTATAACCGAATTTATGGAATTCATCTTCACCACGAAAAGAGTGGTGCTTAATACGCAACCCTGTGGGACGCCATTTTCTTGAACAAAGACTCGGGACAGTGTGGCGCCCAGACGGACTTGAAATGTTCGGTTTGACAGAAAATCGGCCAGACAGTTCAGCATCCTGCCACGTATTCCTAGTGTAGCTAGATCTTGTAAAATGCCATACCTCCATGTGGTGTCGTAAGCTTTTTCCAGGTCGAAAAACACCGCTAGGCAGTGCTGTTTGTAAAGGAATGCCTCACGTATGGTATGTTCAAGACGGACAAGATGGTCAGTTGTTGAGCAGCCTTTCTTGTAACCACACTGGTGAGTATCGAGTAAGTTATCTGTTTCAAGAACGTATGTTAGCCTTATATTTATTATGCTTTCGTACGATTTTGCGAGACAACCTGTTAGTGCTATAGGTCTATAGCTGCTGGGAGTATTTGGTGACTTTCCGGCTTTTAAGAAGGGAACAATGATGGCCTTTTTCCACTCTGTAGGCATTTTACCCGTTTCCCAGATCATGTTGAAAAAACGCAACAAGGCCTCCACGGCTTTCTGGGACAGGTGGGCCAGCATTGTGTAATGTATTTTGTCAGGACCCGGTGCTGTTTTCTTACCCGAACCGATCACTCTGTTTATTTCATGGAGCGTTAAAGGGACATTAAACGGTCTGTCTGAACTTCCCGTTGTCGGGAGCTTTTGCTTTTCTGCGGACTGTTTGTGTTTAAGAAATGTTGCGGAATAGTTTGCCGAGCTAGATATAGTGTAGAAGTGTTGGCCTAATATGTCTGCTTGTTCCTGTAGACTTGTTTGCGTGCCTGGAGTTGAGAGTACGGGGATCGTGTAGGAAGCATAGTCGCCCCTAAACTTGTGAACCTGATCCCACATTCTCTTGGATGTTATTGAACTGTTAATCGATGAGATATAGTTTTTCCATGAATTTCGTTCTGCTTGCCTACGGATATACCTCGCCTTTGCTTTCGCTTTTTTGAATGATAACAGATTATCTTGGGTTGGTACCTTCGGAAGATACCCCACGCTTTGTTTTGCAATTTTTTAGCTTCTGTGCATTCGTTTGTCCACCAGGGTTTTAGTTTTTTTCTTAAGAATCCTGAAGATTGGGGAATAGCCTCTTCCGCCGCAGCAACTATGCAAGTAGTAATCCTCTCATTCGCTTCGTCTATGCTTAGGTCATCTAAGATCAGTTTGTCTAGACTAGCTTTTTCGGTGAAGAGAGGCCAATTTGCAAGGTGAAGTTTCCAACGGGGTGGTCTAGAAGGTAGGATAGGTAGCTTGGATGTTGGTTTTATGATTGCAGGCATATGGTCACTACCATAGGGATTATCTATAATACTCCAGTGGAAATCACTATAGAGAGACGGAGAGCACAGTGCTAGATCCAGACAGCTCATCGCTCCTGTGCTTGGAGAGCAGTAGGTTGCAGCACCAGTGTTGAAAAGGCATACGTCATTTGCAAGGATAAAATCTTCAAGTGTTTGTCCCCTGGTGTCGTTTGTTTTACTACCCCATAGCGTGTTATGTGCGTTAAAATCACCCGCGATTAAAAAAGGTTGAGGTAGCTGGTTTAAAATTAACTCTAGGTCTTTTACGGTAAAATGTGATTGTGGTGGAATGTATAGCGAACAAATGGTGATGGTTTTGTGCGCTAAAATGGTGACAGCAACAGCTTCTATGTGACTGTTAATGGCAACTTCTCTAGCTGCGATACCTGCCTGCAGAACAATGGCTACACCACCCGAAAGCCGGCTCGCCTGGGTACGGTCGCGCCGTACCACAGTGAAGCCTTTTAAAAAAATTTTTATGTTTTTCGCCAAGGTTTGTTTCCTGCAAGCACAAGGCCGCAGGAGAGAAGTTACTTAGCATGTCTTTGATGTCACCTAAGTTGCGTAATAGACCTCTGCAGTTCCAGTAGATAATAAAAGCCATTGTGAAACTGAAAGATAAAAACATTTCATTACGATTGAATAAGATATAAGGTGTTAGGTGACATGGATGTGGAGAAGGCTAATGCAAAGGAGCAATAACCCTTAGGGTATCACTTTCTTAAATAGTGTGGTTATTGGGACTTTGTCCTTCTTTGCGCGCTCGAGAGAGCGCTTGTCCTTCGGCGTCAATGACACCGTGGTTTTTGCGTCGACCTCCATCGCTCTCTCAGAGGCGCTGGAGGATCGAGAGGTGGGCGCCGGGACACGTGTCTCGGGCCGTGGAGTTCGATTGAGTTTAGGGCCCAGCGAGACTGGCGTCTGCGGGCCCTTCGAAGAGGATGGAGCAGCACTGGCTGCTGCCACCACGGGGGCAGGAGGGGTCCCTGCGGTACCACTGTGCGTGGGCTCGGAGGACTCCCGAGGCCTCTGTGACGCTGCCCCCACCTGCGTCACTTCGGCATAACTTCTTCTAGAAAGGTAAGACAGTCGCTTTCTTGCTTCATAGAACGAGATTTTTTCTTTCACAGTTAGTGCAATTACTTCCTTTTCTTTTTTCCAGCAAGGGCAGGACCGCGAGTAGGCTGGATGGTCCCCTTTGCAGTTGACACAGTGTAGAGAAGAAGTGCAATTGTCAGATTGATGGTCATTGGAACTGCATTTAGCACAGGTTGTTTGTCCTCGGCATGCGTGTGAAGCATGTCCAAACCTTTGACACTTGAAACATCGTCGCGGGTTCGGGATATATGGTCTGACATTTACTTTTACGTACCCTGCGTTTTGAGAGGTAGGCATTTCGCTTGTTCCAAAGGTGAGTATGACATGTTTTGTCGGAATTTCTTGATCATTTCTGTGGATGACAATCCTTTGTACTTTGGTCACGTTTTGTTCCTGGAAACCCTCCAGCAGTTCCTCATCGCTCAAACCAAGGAAGTCCTCCTCGGATATCACACCCCTGCTTGTATTTAGAGTTCTGTGGGCTGAAATTGTAACTGTGGCATCGCCAATACTGGTAAGTTCCGAGAGCTTTTGTACTTGGTCTTTGTCATTTAGTTCTAGGAGGAGGTCCCCGCTAGACATTTTTGAGGCTTTGTATGTCGGTCCAATTTTGTCTTTTAGGCACTTGGCCACCAGGAAAGGAGACAGTTTTCTCACGGGTGTGTTGTTCTCACTATGGACTACATGGTACTTGGGGAATGCTGGGGTGTTGCTCCGAAAGGAGAACTGGAATGTTGCTTCGGTGCAGCCTCTTTTCAGAGGCCGATCATAGACGACAGAGGTTTGCGCTGCCATAAGAAGGTGTATGTGTTCGGCAACAGCGCCGACCGCCCACCACGGAGCCCAACGAGGGGACGCGGCAGAGCTTGTACACAAGTCTGCACGACGCCAGTCGTACGCCGCTACTATAACCTAATGTGGTGTACCCAAGGTAGGATAGCCACACAAGGTTAACCCTTGCCGCCAGCGAAAATAGAAGTAAGTGGAAGAGAGTAGAAGACAGGAAAGACCAAAAGTGTGAGAGAGAGACGCAGATTTGAGGAGAGAGAGACAGGAAAAGGCGACTGCCGATTTCCTCCAGGTGGGTCAGTCTGGAGGTGCCGTCTATGTGAAGCAGAGGCCGAAGAGGTGTGTTGCCTCCGCCGGGGGGCCTTAAAGGTCCGAGCACCCAGCATCGGCTCAACCCCCAGGATCCTCCTTTCCCCAGACACGGCTAAGCCGCGCACGGTTAGACGCGGGAGGGTCCAACCCTCGTGTGCTCGGGTACGTGGTGGCTCAACTCACCAAACGCCTGCTCACGCAGACGCCCCTGCGGGGTACTTCAGCAAAGACAAAGGCGATGTCCTACTAGATGTAAACAAAGTGCCTCGACTACGAAGCGGAGCCGTTCCTCCAATTTGTTTAGGGAAGCCTGGCATAGCTCATTGATGCTGAATTCCAGGAGGAACTAGAAGACGCCAATGCGGACGGACGGGAGGAGCTCAATTTAAATTTGTCTACTACTACACACAGTGCAGGTGCCTTTCCTTGTCCAGAGACATGCCATAATGTAGAGAGAGAGAAAGAAAGGGAAAGAAAGACAAGGAGGTTCAGCCAGTGTAAATACCGGCTGGCTACCCTGTAAGTTCTCAGCCTTGTCTTTGAGATGATTCCCCCAGTTATGCAGACACATAATCAGAGCTTCTCTTATGAAATAATAAGCAGGCAACACTGGCAGGAATTCCCAATTTTTATGTTTAATGAGAATGTGGCGATTCCGCTCGCAAGAGAACCCGGCGACACGAGAAGCACCGCGAGAAACAAAGAAGCAAGCGAAGCGTCTTAGCACTTGAAGCGTGCTCAGATAAAAAAGAGTCACAGCCTGGCAGCCTACGTAGCTTAGCCTCCCTTACCCCTTACCCCTTCTAATAATAAAGTTGACACTCACTCACTTACTCCTGCTCAGCTTTTGCATAAAAGCCTTTTTTTTTGCTGTCGTCTGTCATTGCTTGAGACCACCCGAGCTACCGTTATATCGCCTTACCATTTGCTATAGTTTTTCTTTCCGTCTTAGTTTCCGTAATTTGTTTATTTTCTGTTCCTGCGCCTTCTAAACTTCCATGTAGGCCACCTGTCAAAGGCCCTGCATTTGGGTTGTATGAAAAAAATGTCACAGTTTCGCCCTAAGGGCGAAGCAATGAATGCGATAGCAACACAGCAATGTCATACGAAGTAAGGTGAGCGGCTTTGGTAGCAATATGAATTGTAGTAAACATGAGCTGATTAAGTAAGCAGGTGTGCTGCGGCGTAAGTAGACCGACATGAAGAGAGACTCGATGACCACGAGAAGGCGCGTGTGAAACGGTGGTGTTGATGAGAAGCGCTTCCCGTGGGTAGCGCGTGCGAAGGGACACACCTGTAGAGCTGCACTGCCGATCCGGGCAGCATTGCATGTGTAGCGTGCGTTGGAAAGTCCGGCCCGACTATTACTAACTGAATGAACAAGCGTGGTGTGAGCGCGCACACGCAAACATGAATAGATCACACTGAATGACTGCAGACAACGACTGTCAAAACGCTGGCAGCAAGCGCATACGCCGCAGCGGGAGAAGGTACTATGTGCGGTCTATCGCTTCAACGGAAACTGAGCGGCGAATGCAGCGCGCATACAAAGCCGTGTGGAGATAAGAGACGGTGGGCTTCTTCGATTTTCCACTTCTGGCTACCCGCGGGCTGCCAGAGCCAGCCAGCGCGCCTTCGTTTTTTCTCGGGTTGCTCCGCCGACCGCGTGACGCACTTCCGCCGCGCGTTCGTTTTACTCGGGCTGGACGGTTCTGGCTACCCGCGGGCTGCCAGAACCTGCCAGGACGATTTTGTTGTGGCTGCTCTCTGGAAGTTCTCTGGCTAGCAGACGACATAAAGAGGCGATGAGCGCTCGCCGCCATCTTTGTGGGGACTCGACGGATTGCAGCGCGCATGGCAGCGCGGGCGCTTGAGGACTTTCACCTCGCTCCTGGCTTGCGTCGAGCGCGCGCCGCCCCGGTTGTTGTGGTTTCGGACTTCGTCTCCCGTACTCGTCGGCGCGGTGCGTGGATCGCCGATTGCGTTGCTTCTAGCGTTATCTTACTAGGGTTCTAACGCACCGTTCCGCCTTGCGAGGCGGTGCCATACGAGCGGCGGCGAACCATTTGAAGCTTTCTTTTGTGTGTGTGGGTGTATGCCGTGAATTCTTCTTCCCCGCCGTAAACAGCGCGCGCGGCGCTGTCACCGTGGGCGCTGTCATGCTTGCATGGTATTTTCATTGTGTTCCGCGCAAGTTGTTCGCGAAGTTGTAGACGCTCAATTACTACACATCGCGGTGCCTTTTCGGTTCATCTTTCTCTAGTGGTATCCCTTTTCCCATCGCTCGCGTATATGCAGCGATATATTTTTTCTGCAATTATATAGCGAAGGCGCCGCAGCTAGCCCACGTTCGCGCCGTCTATCCGTCGTATGCTTGGGTGGCAGCTTGAAACTGCCTTTGATGTTAAAGGAATGCACTGAGATGAGTAGTGGCCGCACGTATATTAGGTTAATTATTGCTCTCATGATAAAGCTTTTCGATGGTCACAGGTAGCGTGCATTTTCATGCGCGAGCCGCAGCCCCCAGCTCCTTCCGCACAGGAGTAGAATTGAAAGGAGCACTATCAACCGAAACAAACTTTCTGAAATCGAAGTCAAGCATGTCGATCGGCACGAAATTTTACGCGTAATGACGTACCCGCTTTTTCGTGTCTTGTCAAATGACTTCAGATTTCGCCGGTCGCCGACCTCCTCGAGGCATCCTCGAGCGATCGCTTTAGCGCGATTATTTACGTGCGGTTTTGCGTCTTGGCATCAGACTCGTCGTAGGCCGTTTGTTACGCTGTGCAAAGTGAGATGCCCAGTCGCGCGAACTCTCGCAAAAGTGATGGTTTTTCCCGAATACAGCTGTATATTTTCACGGTGGCAACGCAGAAATGGGCCGACTACGCGCCGCCCACGCCGGTCACTGCCATCTTGGTAGCTTGTTTGCATTTATCCCGCGGCCAGCGCAGTCCCGGCGTTCGATTTTGCAAACTTCGGGCAGCTCCGGGTTGTCTTGGGATCCCAGCTCACGTGACTTCCTATCAGAACCGGAACTAGCTGGCTGCCGTCTGGCTGCCAGCGGGCTGCCAAAACTCCGAAAATCGAAGAAGCCCGGTGCGGGCGAGCGACGAGCGCGCGGTTGTTGGCAGAGTAGAAGTGCCCCCCCCCCCTTCCCCCCCGCTTCCTCCGGCGCTGGCTTCCCGCTTCCTTGCTTGCGCGTGGGAGATTGAATGGAAAGTTCCCCTTCGCCCGGTTGCAAGATAGGCCTTTGGTGCCGGAGCGCAGCGTCGCCCCGCCTCCCTCCGCGTCCCCCTAACGCTTCCGCTCGGGCATACGCCGCGCGGCGAAGATTTTATCTATACGGAACCTCACGGCGACGGCGATGCCGACGGCAGAAATCCGGTTGAAGTGTCCATATAATTGCTATCGCAATAATAATTAAAATAAAATGATTCATGACTTGTTTCTCCTGCTAACGTCACTCCGTGAACCGCAAGAGCTATGCGCGCTACAGGCGTCAGGGCGTGCGCGGAGCAGGCCACAAAACGGATAGGCAGGAAGGCGCCGCGAGAGAGTTTTGAACTTTTTATGTTTTTTAGGCTTAGCTCACCCGCGCCTTTGCTCCTTCGGCACTGTACCTTCGCTTTTTTGGATCAGCCTCTCCATCGCAGTTTCTTTCCTCATTCGGAGCGCCATCTGGTGAACACGCTGTGAAGCAGGAGTAAATGAGTGAGTGTCAACTTTATTATTAGAAGGGGTAAGGGGTAAGGGAGGCTAAGCTACGTAGGCTGCCCGGCTGTGTTTCATGATGGCGTCTTGAGCTCGTGCCAGGACCCGTGCCTGGATGTCTTATCGGTGCTGGATAGAAGGGCCTCCCATTGTTCGTTGGTGGGGGGTGGCGAGACGAGGTCGGCGGCCGGGGGATCTTCCGGGCAGCCCCAGAGGATGTGGTTTAATGAAGCAACGTCGCCGCACAGGCAGCAGCGTGGATCGATGACACCAGGGTGGATGTGCGAATACACTAGGGGGCACGGAAAGGTGCGGGTCTGGAGGCGACGCCAGGCGATCTCGGACCGCTTCGGAAGACTGTCATGTGGGGGTGGGTAGGCGTACCGTTCGAGGCGATAGTGCTGGGTAATGCCGCGGTAGGTAACCAGGGGCTCCGGCACCGAGGCGTCCGACGCGGAGGACCCACCGCTGGGTCGACGAATCCTCGAGCGTGTTGGTGAGCCGACTCGTTGCCGGGGTGACCCGAGTGGGCGGGAACCCAGACCAGTTCAATGTGATGCGGTTCGTCTTCCAGTAGGAGTGGACGAAGGAGCCGTACGGTGGTAGGCGAGACGAGATTCGGGCGAAATTGGAGATGGCGTGCTTGGAGTCGGACAGTATGACGCTGGCGTCAGTCGAGGTGGCGGCTAAAGCGATGGCCGCCTCCTCAGCCTCGACGACGTAGGGTGTTCGAACGGTGGCGGCCGCGATTGTCGGCCCCGAGGGCGGCGAGGATGGCGAGACGGAGACGACTGCGAAGGCGTCCCCGGGCGAGGCGTATCGGGCCGCATCCACGTAGGCGACGGCCGGGTGGTCGGCGTACTTGGCATGAAGCATGGCTGCACGGGCTTGGCGGCGGGCGTCGTGGTGTCCCGTGAGCATATTCTTGGTTAGCGGCTTGATGAAGAAGGCTGCCCGAAGAACATGCGGTAGTGAGACCAGGTCTGGCGGGTGAGAGGAGGTGTCATGACCGGAGAAGAGGATGTGGCGACCGGTCGGCGAAAGATGAAGGCGTTGCACCTGAGCGGTGCGGTGAGCTTCGATCAATTCATCGAGCGTGTTGTGGACTCCCATGCGGAGGAGACGCGCCGTGCACGCGTTGGGGGGAAGGCTGAGGGCAGTCTTGTATGCCTGGCGGATGAGTACGTCGACCTTGTCGCGTTCCGTTTTGAGAGGACGAGTATAAGGAAGGCCGTACGTGGGACGGGAAACGACGAAAGCGTCGGCTAGGCTTAGGAGATCGTGTTGGCGCATGCCCGTGCGCCGCGCTCGGACACGATCGAGCATGCGGGTGGTTTGCTGAGCCGAAAGCGAGAGCTGGTCGATGGTGTGAGCATTATGGCGGTTGGACTGTAGTATCAGCCCGAGCACGCGGAGATGAGACACGACGGGAACGGGAGTCGAATTGGCGTGAATCGTGATGGTGGGGTGGGGCGTCTTGTGGAGACGCCGGTCGGGGAGCCGCATGAGGAGGAGGGCCGATTTGGCCGCCGAGCAAGCGAGACCGGCCGCGTGCACGTGACTCGTGACGACGTCAGTTACGCACTGCAACGTCTGCTCAATGTGCCCGTCGGAGCCAGAGGTGACCCAAAGAGCGACGTCGTCCGCGTACAGGGTGTGTTTGAGATCGGGGATACGGTTGAGCTTGTCGGAAAGTGAGCGAAGGGCGAGATTGAAAAGGAAAGGCGAAAACACGGCGCCCTGAGGGGTGCCACGAGATCCAAGCGCATACGTGGGAGACGAGAGATCTCCCACGATGATTTCGGCCGTGCGGGCTGTGAGGAAGGAGCGAATGTAGTGGTAGGTGCGAGAGCCGGGGTTGATGGCGGCGAGTTCGGCAAGAAGAGTTCGGAGGTTGCCAGAGCGCCAGTACTCATTGAGGAACGAAGTGAGGGCAACGACTGAAGGGGCGTCAAGATTTCGGAGGAGTTTCTAGGGAATGCGATCTGTACCGGGGGCGGAGGTGGTGCGGAGCTTGTGTAGCGCCGCGTAGACTTCAGCTTCCGTGATATCGGCGTCCAGTTCTAGGTTGGGGCCCCAGAGTAGGACGCGAGAGGGGGAGAAGAGGTGCCCGGGGGTGGCAGCTGGAGGTATTTGGCGGCCAGGTCCCCTATCAGCGACGGAGTGTCACCGGGGTAGGCCCGGACAACGCGTTGTAATTGCTGCCGAGCGACCGACTTGGTGGAAGCAGGGTCGAGGAGGAGGCGGAGGCGATGCCAGGATTGCTTGCAGCCCAACTGACCGGAGAGCACTGAGTAAAGCTGCTCCCACTGTAGGTGGGCGAGAGAGAGAGAGACAAAACTTTATTTTGATAAGGCACGGAGAAGCGTCGATCTCCGTGGTGGGTGGAGCCTTCAGTCCAGGGCCCCAGCGGCGGTGGCAGCACTTTCGGCTCTGGCGATAAGCTTTCGCTGATCCTCCAGTGCCGAGCTGGTCAGCAACATCTCCCACTGCTCGTGCGTTGCGTTTCGATTTGGGGAGTTATTGGGGATATTTAGGCATGCCCATGTGGTGTGGTAGAGGGTAGCTCGCTCTGTACAGAAAGGACAAAGGGGCTGATAAAGCGTGGGGTACATCGCGTGAAGGAGCGTGAGGTGAGGATAGGTGTTGGTCTGGAGTTGCCTCCAGGTCGTGGCTTCAGCTCTGGTGAGGGATGGGTGGGGTGGCGGCATCGTTCTTCTCGAAAGGCGGTACTGCTGCAGTATATAGTAGTAGGTTTGTAGTGTGTCTGGACTTGGGTCTTCTGGCGTCTCTTGCAGTGCCCGGTTGCAGTGACCTCGGGCTATCGTGTGCGCACGATGGTTTCTGCTGACGCCTTCATGTCCCGGTGTCCAAATTATCGTGGTGCGGGGTATTTCGTTGAGGCGATGTAGAATATCGCATGCGATATTATGTAGATGGCCGTTCGCGTAGGCTCATCATGCTGACTGACAGTCTGTAAGGATATATAGTCCTTCGTTTTGTCTCGATGCCGAGATGGCGAGGGCAATAGCGGCCTCTTGGGCTGCGGCGACGTTCTGCGTACGAATGGAGGCGGATACCAGTTCTTGCTGTCTGTGACCAGCCACGCAGATTACCATGCCCTCTCCATTCGGGTACATGGCCGCATCTGTCCAGCGAGCAGTGTAGAGAGTGCCGTATCTCCTTTCTATTGTTATGGCTCGTGCTTTTCTCCTGCCCAAATGATATTCCGGGTGCATGTTACGCGGAACAGGCGCCACCATTATTTGCTCGTGTAGGAACTTGCGGAGTACTTGATTGTTGGTTGTCGCCACGGGGTATTGCAACCTTCGAAGTGTTGCTCTGCCTGTTGAGGCGCGTGATTTGCGCATGTCGGTGTGATTCAATTAGTTCTAAGGTGTTGTGGATACCCAGGGATAGAAGTTTCGTTGTTCCGGTGCCTGGAGGAAGGCCGAGGGCTTGTTTGTACGCTTTCCGCAGTAACACATTTATTTGGGCTTTTTCTGTTGATGTTAAGTTCAAATAAGGTGTCGCGTACGTGACTCTACTGACGATAAGGGCCTGAGTCAAGCGTAATAAGTCTTCTTCGAGCACAGTGGTATGATGCTCGACATCGCGATCGAGGCACGCGATGCGACGGCGTAGGCGACGGTTGTGACGTTGCTTATGCCAACGGTTGGTGAAGCCCGTGCAAGCGGCTAACAGGTGGGCGAGGCGGGAGTCAATTGCCAGATGGTCCTCCGTGGTGGGGATCGCGGCGGTGACGCCATCGAGGTCCGCCAGTAGCTGGTTGGTCCACATCGAAAGGTCCTCGATATAGGGGGGCGGCAGAGAGCAGCCGGTGGGCTCGGAACGCATCCCAATCCGTATAGCGGGTCGTGTGCGGGCGCGGCTTGCACGGGGAGGTACGGACTTGAATGGCGAGGACGTAGTGGTGGCTGCCCAGGGACTGATGTGTATTGGACCAGCGCGCGTCGTGCACCTAACGGCAAAAGCTGAGGGCTGGTGTCGTGTCGCGGCACACGCTGTTGCCAATGCGCGTGGGCTGCGTGGGGTCGGTGAGAAGGGAGAGGTGGAGGTCGTGTGCGAGCTGCCAGAGCCTCGTGCCGGGGCCATCGGCCTTCAAGTAACCCCAGTCGGGATGCCTGACGTTGAAGTCACCGAGAACGAGGAGGGAGGATTTGGCTGCTCTTCGCTGCAGCGGCGCGGAGCAGTGCAACGAGCGACAAGTCTTTGGTGACGCATGGGGGGGGGGCGTAAACACGATGAATATCAAGAGAGGGGGCTTCACGTCGCTGAGGTAGGACCTCGAGAAAGACATGGTGGACCGTAGGGAAGGGTAGATCAACTCGATTGACCGTGAGCGTCCGCCGAGTGAGGACGGCCGTGACGGGATGGGGCAGAGGGTGTTGAGCCACTTGGTCGTGGGCGTCTTAACCCGAGAGAAAAACGGTGGTGTGAGTCTCCTGTAGTACGATGACGTCAGGAGCGACCGAGAGGTCCAGTTGTTGAAGGTGTAGAAGGAGGTGATTACGCTTGGGGCGAAAACCACGGCAGTTCCACTGCCAAACGGTGACGATGGAGCGGTAAGCCATGATTAGTAGCGGAAGTAAAAATGTCACAGTTTCGCCCTAAGGGCGAAGCAATGAATGCGATAGCAACACAGCAATGTCATACGAAGTAAGGTGAGCGGCTTTGGTAGCAATATGAATTGTAGTAAACATGAGCTGATTAAGTAAGCAGGTGTGCTGCGGCGTAAGTAGACCGACATGAAGAGAGACTCGATGACCACGAGAAGGCGCGTGTGAAACGGTGGTGTTGATGAGAAGCGCGTCCCGTGGGCAGCGCGTGCGAAGGGACACACCTGTAGCGCTGCACTGCCGATCCGGGCAGCATTGCATGGGTAGCGTGCGTTGGGAAATGTGGCCCGACATATATTAACTGAATGAACAAGCGTGGTGTGAGCGCGCACAAACAAACATGAATAGATCACACTGAATGACTGCAGACAATGACTGTCAAAACGCTGGCAGCGGACGAAGGTACGTGCAGTCTATCGCTTCAACAGAAACTGAGCGGCGAATGCACAGTGCATAAAGGTCAGAGCCGTGTGGAGATAAGAGACTGTGCGGGCGAGCGACGAGCGCGGTTGTTGGCAGAGTAGAAGTGCGCCCCCCCCCCGCTCCCTCCGGCGCTGGCTTCCCGCTTCCTTGCTTGCGCGTGGGAGAGATAAGAGACGGTGCGGGCGAGCGACGAGTGCGGTTGTTGGCAGAGTAGAAGTGCCCCCCCCCCGCTCCCTCCAGCGCTGGCTTCCCGCTTCCTTGCTTGCGCGTGGGAGATTGAGTGCGTTCGCTCTCCGTGATAGCGCGCGTCCTCGCATGCTTCCGCTCGGGCATACGGCGCCCGACGAAGATTTCATCTATACGGAACCTCACGGCGACGGCGACGCTGGCTGCAGAAATCCGGTTAAAGTGTCCATATGATTGCTATCGCAATAAAAGGTGTCACCTCGGCCGGTGCTTGCGACGGTCGGGCGGCAGAGGATGAGGTGGTGCGGGCGTGGAGGGGTGGCTTAGCTCGGATGGTTGCGAGCATGGAAGTTTGAAGGGTATCAACCGTCGCTTGAAGAGATTGGAAGGACGTGGCGGGGGGATAGGCAGCGAGGTCCGTGCGGATGGCATTGAGAGCTTCTTGTTGTGCCGTGAGAAGCTGGTAAATCGAGTTGAAACGGCTATCCAGCCGTTTTCGAGGTCCACCAGGGCCGTATTGATGGCTGTCTGCCCCTCTTCGGAAAAATGGAGAGATGCAAGGGGGTGTCTGGTCTGCGGCGCTTGCTAGTGCCTCCTTCGGAGGTCTGAACATCCATGTCAGAGGAGGAGGCAATTGAGGAGGGCAGACACGATGGGAGGGTGATGGCTGCCTCGAAAGTCTCTTCAAGAGCTCGCAGTTGAGCTTGGAAGGAGTCAATTTGGGTCTTCTGTGCCGCAAGTTGAGCCGTTTGTGCAGTGAGTTGCTGTCGTAGGGAGGCGTTTTCTTGCTGCAGTGCGGCGACTTGCGGCGAGGGAGACGGCGAGGGAGCGCCGGGGAGTGCGCGGGACCACGCCGACTGGGTGGGTTTAGAGGCGGGTTTGGAAGTCGCCGAGGCGAAGGTCGGGAAGTCAGTGGTCGACTTGGAGTGTGGAGGAGGCGGAGGACCGCTTGTCGCTTTCTTCGGGCGTTGAGGGCGTTCCACGTAGCGGTGCTTACAGTTTGAGCTATGCGTGGCGTGATTCCCGTTGCAGACGATGCAGCGGGGGTTGCAAGTGGTGGGCGAGCCCTCGAGCGGTGGGGGGTGAGTGTCGCCGCAACGACGGCACCGTTCCTGCTGTGGCTTGGTGCACAAGTCGGTCCGGTGGCCAGTCGAGCGGCAGTTGAAGCAGGCCTCCACCTTGTTGTGGAAAGGAAGGAGGCGAAGGTGGACTCCATGGTAGAAGATCCACGGGGCTAGCTTGGGATCCGTGAGGGTAACCAAGATGTGCGGGGTCTTGCCCATACGGCGGCCAACAACAATAGAAAGAGCAGGATTGCTTGCCTGGAGATCGTCAAGGATGGCTTCATCCGTGAAATCATCGAAGGCGTGGTGGAGTATGGACCGTAGGACATCGTCCGGCGGTGGGGCGTAGAGGTGGACGGTGAAGGTGGTGCCGGACACCGTGAGGGAAGGGATGCGAAGGTAGGCTTGAGCGCGAGCCGATTCCGCGACGCTGAGCGTAAAGGTGTTGTTCACCGGGTGGAGCCGCACCGTGTCGCGAGATGTGGGCGGTAGGTCTTGCAGGCTCGCTGCTTGCAGCAAGGCGGTGTATAAATGCCAAGGCTGAAGCTTGGGGAGGTCAACTGGGGTTTTGGGGCGGCCGACGACGTGAATCGTGCCGGCCGGGAGGCGAGGGAGCGGAGCGTGGCAGCGGGGCTGAGGAAGCGAAACACTTGCTTGCTTCGATGGCGGCAATTTAGTTGCGGCGGCGGTGGCAAGGCGCAACGCTGCGCGGCGTTGCTCTTGGGCACGGAGGCCTGGCGTCTGCCAGGAAGCGTCCGAAAGTTGTTCGGGGGTGACTTCCTGTCCTTCGACAGCGTTCTCTTAGGCGGTGGGCGGCCGGGAGGCAACACTCCAATTGCTAGTAGGCAGGCGCGGATCCAGGGGGGCTGTCCGGATGTCCTGACCCCCCCCCCCCCTCAGATTTCTGCATCGCCCCCTCGCTGACAGGGGGATGGCCCTGTCGCAAAAAAAGGCCACCAGCATTCGTCAAAAGTATTTTTCGCGAGTACCAGTGGTATCAGCCATGTAGAAGTAAAGCTAGCTCGCTCACAAAGCTTAGTTGTATTCCGTATGAGTGTGGTGTCGCGAAGTTGCCGTAGTTATTTTTTCTCATGAACACCTTGGACCTCCTGGCGCCTGCCGTGCCTTACTTGTCCCGTCGGTTGCGTCAAATGAACGAGGGGACGTCCCTTTTGCCAAACACGCCGAGGTCCGCTCGAGCGCCTTCGCGCCTGATTAACTTAGTTTACCCTCGGGGTGTCAACGGTTGCCTCATTGGCTGTCATCGGATCCGCGACCAACCTGCTTAATGAAAGAGATCTCTTGCTGAAGTGTTCATATATAAATAATAACGAACAGCTAAACTAAGAACTACGCATAGGCAACTTTTTTTGACTGTAGCACTCATTGTGATCACAGTTACACGTTGACAATATCTAGTACGAGCACAGTACCGTTCGTACGCTACAAGTTTTTCATTGTAACTTCGCACTTTTATTGTCGTACATTAAGCACAGGAGGCTCAAGCCCGCCGGATCCGTTTATCTGAGTGAGCGTTCTCGCGGAGCGGGGCGAAGCCTCGAGCCGCGGCTGCGAAGTGGGGGAGCGTGACGTCAGCGGCCAACGCCAGCGCGCGGGCCTAGGATGGCGTCGCGTGGTTAGAGAAGCGGGAGCAGATGCGCGCCTTGTATGAAAGGCTGACGTCGAGTGGGAAACAAAACATGAAGACGCTGGCTCGGCGGCCGTGCTCGCGCTCTCGGCTAACACGCCACATCGTTCTTCTTGTAGGTGGCGTCGTGAGTCTTCATACGCGGTGATTCGCATATCGTAAACACCCAGCTTTGTGGTTGCTGCGTTGGAGCGGGGCGTTACGCCCGTATTCAAGAACGTTCCTCTAGTCAACACACCACCACGACTCAAGAGAGAAGATGGCACCGCCATTCCTCCACAGAAGTGGTCACTGAGCTTCATGATCATTCACGGGAATTCATGAGAATTGTCGCGTCTTTATTCTCGATTATTCTGCGCAGTACGATAATTGAAATTTGGAGTCTGATATCTCGGAGCACGGAAACGCTAGAATAAATCTTCCGACTGATATTGTGTAGAAACTCGGCTGTCTCTAAGTTTTCAATACAACATACCCACTTACTGCAGTCAACAAAAAACAATTGTTCAATTTTAGTTAATTGGGCTGCTCACAGCGATAATTGTCATCTCACTTTGTGCCCCCCTGGCCACCTAACTTATTTGTACAGGTGGTCTTCGCGTGCCTCCCAGTGCCTAACTTTAAGAGAATCGTAAAGCGTAGTTTTGAACACCCTGTATTATCAGGCGCAGCCGCCAAGCACATGGCTCTATTGGGTAACGTCCTTTTCCTCTCAGCTCGGAGAAACCGATACCTGGCTTCGCTACAGGTCTTCTTCCTCTTTCTGGGGTTTTACGTGCCAAAACCAGTTCTGATTATGAGGCACGCTGTAGTGGAAGGTTCCGGGTTAATTTTGACCACATGGGGTTCTTTAACGTGCACTACAACGCAAGAACACGGGAATTTTTGCATTTCGCCTCCATCGAAATGCGGCTGCCGCGGCCGGGATTTGATCCCGCGATCTCGTGCTCAACGCCTAAGCTGACTGAGCCACCACGGAGGGCTACAGGTGTTGCTTTAGCCGTATAAAACGCGGGTTTATCGTGAGGAAAAGCGGTAAATTTCGGTAAATAAGAAAGGCTAATATCATCATCATCATCATCATCGACAGAAGCTGACCCCCCCCTCAGAAAAAACCTGGATCCGCCCCTGCTGGTAGGTACAGCGTTTGACCGCTGGCGGCACGCTGCGCCGCTCGCGCGTACCGCGTTTCTAAGTGGTTTCTTTCGCCGAGGGCGCTCGAACGCAATCATATGGTTCTCATGATGCAGCTGTTGCAAGCGTGGCTGTATGGCTGAGAGATCATTCTGCTTCTGGTCACTGACGCGTGCGGACGCAGGATGGTTGGCTCCCACGGAGCGGTTCTGGCGGCCCAAACGGGCCGCGGTAACAGGTTTTTTGCGTCTAGTGCTGATGATTATCAGGTTATTCTGCCAAATCTGCCATGCGGACGCATCGTCGCGAACACCGTTTTCATGCACGGCGATCCCAGAGCCCGGCCCTACCGTGTCGAAGACTACCGGGACACTTTGGCCAAACTTGGTGCGCTCCCCGACGTTTTGGCGTTGGGGGCGTATCAAATGAACCACGTGTGGGCTGTGACAATGACGAGTGCTGACGCTGTTCAGAAATTGCTCTCCGCCGTCGACGTGAAGGTAAAGGATCGCCCATGTTTGCTCATTGATCCAAATAACCGCGAGGTTCACTTAAAGTTGCATTGGTTGCTGCACGGCGTGACCGACGAAGACGTACGTGTGGCCCTGTCACCCTACGGGAAAGTGTTGGAAGTGACGCGAGAGAAGTGGAGAGCGCAAGGCGTCACTGAAAAGGGCTCGACGACACGCTCAGTGGGACTAAAATTGCATACCGACGTCAAAGTAGATGACATCCCACATCAGCTCAAGGTTGCCGGAGAATTGACTCTCGTTGTTGTCCCGGGACGCGCTCCGCTGTGTCTGCGCTGCAAGAGCACCGGACACATACGTTGCGACTGCAAGGTGCCGCGCTGCAATCGTTGTCGCCGCTTCGGCCACGATGACGCGGATTGCACGAGGACATACGCCAGCGTGACCGGACCAGTCCAGGCAAACGACGCATCGGATCACCTCATGGACGAGGCAGACTCGGAGGAAACAGCAGGAGTGAGCCAAAACTCGGCTACCCAAGATGGTTCGCAGAGCACTCAACAGGACGCCCGCCGTGAAGCACCAGGTAAGCCCGAAGCCGGGCTTCCACATGAAGCCGTAGAAGGGCGGAATGAAAAGGGTGATGCAAGTAGCACCGGCAACACTTCGTCCGGCGGAGCCGTAGAGACCCCCTCCGAGCCAGAGCCGATGATCGGTATTGACAGTGACAGTGCCAGTGCGGCTGGGAAGCGGCCCCACGACGCCGATGAAAACGAGAAGGGATCTAGTGCTGGCGCAACGGACGAGCCCCCTGCGAAAACGACTCCCGTGCGGCGTCCTCCCTTTCGGCCACGGCCGAGCACGTTGACGGAGCGCAAGACGGCGGAAACGCCGCCTTTGCCGCCGTGAGGACTGTACCGTGGCAGGGCATTCAGGAGCAAAGCGCAGTTGTGAGGTAAGCGTCATGCCCCCGGATTTTTCAACGCCTCACAATGATGCTAATGGATAAGTCGATTCGTGTGGCGACTTTAAACGTGCGTGGGCTTGCCTCACGCAGGAAACAGAATCAACTCTACCGACTAGTAAGCGACTTTGACCTGGACATTTTAGCTGTGCAGGAAACGAAAGTTGAGGGCGACGAGGAAACCGGGGGCATGGTGCGCCAATTCTTAGCGCGATACTGTGCTCTAGTGAGCCATGCTGTGGGAACCTCTTCCGGCTGCGTGTTGTTCGTCCGACAGAGTCTTGGAGCCAGAATAGAAGCCGTTACGTCATGCCCGTCTGGTCGGCTTATTGTATGTGATTTTTTGTTTTCTTCATTGGAGTGGCGTGTAATTTGTTTGTATGCGCCGACTGTTGCTGATGAAAGGCGCAGATTTTTCGAACGGCTAAAACAGTATACCCGGTGTGATAGGCTTGTCATTATTACAGGCGACTTCAACTGCGTTCTTTCAGCCCGCGATAAAACTAGCCCTCGACCGTACAAAGACGCAAGCACCGTTGTCCTAAACGAGATATTAAGGGACGATGGCTTGGAGGACGTGGCTGAATGTCTTGGTGGTGGGAGGACTACACAGTGCACCCACTTTCAGGCAGCCAGCCACGCTCGCCTAGATAGAGCATATGTAAGCCTTGATTTGATACCCTTTTGCAAGGAGTACCAAGTCAGCGCCATTTCATTTAGTGATCACTGCTTGGTTAGCTTTTTAGTAGCAAGCGCGAAAGAAAGAAAAAAGGGCTTCCAGTGGCAACTATGGAAATTTAATTCGAAATTACTAAGCGATGAAATGTTTATGGCGGACGTAATGAAGCGAGTTGAAGAAATGAAAGCTGTGAGTAACACGTCACACAGAGAAAAATGGGAGAACTTCAAGCAGGCGGTTAAAATGAAAGCAATAGAGCGCGCGAGTGCGACATGCAGAGGAAAAAGAATTGAAGAAAAACAGATGCGCAGGAGCCTGGAAAAATTGACCAGTGAGGAATGTAGGATGCCCGGCATGTTCATAGATGATATTCGCGCACTGAAGCATAAACTAGAACAGTTCGATATCGAAAAATACCGCGGTGCTCTGGTAAGGGCAAGGGCTGAAAGGCTGATAATGGGAGAAGCACCGTCAAAAAGAGCGTTGGGCTCAGAAAAGTGGCACGCGCGACGCAATCAGATAGTGGAAATTGAACACGGTGGGGAAGTCAGCGACGCAGCAGAAGATATTGAGCGCGCTTTCTTTGAGCACTACAGTGCTTTATTCGCAGACTGTTCAGTTGACATTGACCGTTTTAAGAAGGAATTTTTAACGTTGATGCCAAAACTAGACGACAACACGAAAGAAATATTGGAGGATCCTATTTCACAAGAGGAAGTGAAAAGTGCTATTGAAAGTATGCATCCGGGGAAGTCCCCGGGCCCTGATGGTCTGACCTCAGCCTTCTATAAATTTTTGAAAGGAGCGATCTCGCCCGTATTAGCCGATGTATACAACGAGGCATTCGAGCTCAAAGTATTACCCCCGTCCTTTTCATCTTCACACACTGTTCTTATACCGAAATCAGAAGACCCCGTTGCATTGCGCAGAGTAACTTCTTACCGCCCAATATGCCTCACTAATGGTGATTATAATATTGTTACGCCCGCGAAAGGCGTTTATTGAACAGCCAGCCAGGCAGAGTTAGTCGCGACGGCCTTGATCAGCTGAGCGCCTGTCGAGATTCAGCTAGCCAGCCGCACGTCGTCTCTTTCTTCACCCGTCTTGGATGCCCCACATTCTGTTAAGGCGTAAACCTCGAAAGCACGTAAAAGTGTCACATTTCCCTCCACGCAGACGAAGCCCACCGGGTAAGTCAAACAGGCTGTCGAGAGACGAAAGGCTTTAAACGGGCGACATGCGTAATTTCAGTCTTTGCTGACCGTCGGCCATTTGATGTGAGGCGTGCTATACGGTAAGTCAATTCGCTTATACGATCCGTGATAACATATGGCCCCACATAGTGGGCCAGTAGCTTTTCACATAACCCACGTTTTCTTGCTGGTTTCCACAGCCACACAAAGTCACCAGGGTCATATATCACGTGTCGGCGTCGGCGGTCGTAGCGTGCCTTCGAGCGGTCTTGTGAAACTAGCGTGCGCAAAGAAGCAAGTCGTCGGGCCTCTTCAGCAAGAGAGACGGTCTCGGATAGACAAAGATTATCGTGGCTTGAAAACGGGAAGATAGTGTCCAATGTATAACGCGGCGGACGAGCATAAAGAAGAAAGAAGGGGCTGTAGCCCGTAGTTTCGTGCTGTGAGGTATTGAATGCGTACGTAATGAAAGGTAGCACGCTGTCCCAGTTCTTATGATCGGACGCGACATACATGGACAGCATGTTAGTGAGGGTTCTGTTGGTGCGCTCCGTAAGGCCGTTTGTTTGTGGATGATACGGGGTAGAATGTCGAAAACTTGAAGCACATAGACGGAGCATCTCTTCGACCACGTCTGCAGTGAACTGGCGCCCACGATCGCTGATGATGACTCTGGGAGGTCCATGTCGCAGAATGACGAAACGCAGCAGAAAAGTACACACTTCGGTGGCAGTAGCCGATGGTATAGCAGCTGTCTCACAGTAGCGTGTCAAGTGATCGGCACACACGACAATCCAGCGATTCCCATCAGGTGACCGCGGGAATGGACCGAGAAGGTCGATGCCGACTTGCTCGAAAGGCGTGCTTGGGGGTGACACTGGATGTAGTCGACCAGGCGGAGCGCTCGTCGGACGCTTGTGACGTTGGCATTCGTTGCAGCTGGACACGTACTGGTCGATCGTCTGACGCATTTTAGGCCAGTAGAACCTTTCTTGCGTGCGGTAGAGCGTTCGCGCCGATCCCAAATGACCAGAAGTTGGGTCATCATGCATAGCGCGCAAGATGGAAACACGGAGACTCTCCGGGACCACCAGGAGATATCGTGGGCCTGTAGAAGAATAGTTCTTTTTGTACACTACTCCGTCACGAACGCAGAAACGAGTGGATGGTGCTGATTTCCTGGCAGTAGTGAGCAGTGGCTCTAAAGTTCTGTCCTTTTGCTGCTCGATCTTGAAGGTATTAATATCAGGAAATCCGGGCTCCAATGATGCGATATAGCGATCGAAGTTGTCAGCGTCGCAGTCCGTCGTCGGAAGCGGAAGGCGCGAGAGGCAGTCAGCGTCGGCGTGCCGTCGGCCGCTTTTATAAGAAACGGTAAAATCATACTCTTGTAAACGAAGTGTCCAACGTGCAAGCCGACCTGACGGATCACGAAGATTAACCAGCCAGCAAAGAGAATGATGGTCTGTCACCACAGTGAAGGGGCGTCCGTACAGGTATGACCGGAAGCGCTGTACTGCGAAAATCACTGCGAGACATTCTTGCTCTGTGACTGTGTAGTTGCGCTCGGACTTGCTTAAGGAGCGACTCGCATAGGCAACGACGTGTTCTTTGGCGTCGACGCGTTGAATAAGGACTGCGCCGACTCCAATACCGCTAGCGTCCGTATGAACTTCTGTGGGAACAGCCGGGTCGAAGTGTCGGAGAATGGGATGGGACGTCAGAAGCAACTTCAGCTCCCGAAAACTGGCCTCGCATTCAGGGGACCATTCAAAAGGAACGCCCTTCTGAAGGAGGCATGTCAGCGGATACGCGATGTTGGCAAATCCACGGATAAACCGGCGGAAATATGAGCAAAGGCCCAGGAAACTGCGTAGCTCTTTTACTGAGCCAGGTTGTTTGAAGGCTTCGACAGCAGCAGTCTTCGCTGGATCGGGTCGTATGCCGTCCTTGTCCACTAGATGGCCCAAAACCAGTGTTTGGCGCTCCCCAAAATGGCATTTCTTCGAGTTGAGCACCAAACCTGCTTTTCCCAAGCACTCTAGCACAAGATCGAGGCGTGCGTTGTGCTCACTGAACGTGCGTCCGAAAATCACTACATCGTCTAGGTAGCACATGCACACTTCCCACTTCAAAAAAGTGTCACAATATAATGATGAAAATTTTAGCCAAGAGGTTGCAGACAGTCATTACGGAGCTCGTGGGGCCTCATCAAACGTGTGGCATTAAAGGCCGGACTATCTTCTCTAATATACACGTAGCACGGAGTATTCTCGAAATTTGCGACGCAATGGGTGCACGAGTGGCAATGCTCCAAATTGATCTAGAGAAAGCGTTCGACAGGGTGCCTCATGAAGTTCTTTTGTGTATTCTCGATCATGTGAATTTGGGTAAAATAATTAGAGAGGGGGTTGCCATGGCGTACCGGGACTGCTCAACGCGGCTAATTGTCAACAAGGCGGTGGGGGAGCGCATCCAAGTCAAGCGTTCGGTTAAAGCCCCTATATTTATAAAAGTAGTGCCATCAACTTCCCTCCTCCTCCGTTCCACTATCGCGCTCGGCGCGACCAGCGCGATCGAGGCTCGATATCGACAGTGGCGCCGCCTGCGTCGGGCCTGCCGTGGCAGACGACAGCTAACGCGCTACCAGAGGAAATCCGAGGAAAACTTCGATCGCGCCCTGCAGAGACGTTTTTGAAGCGCGATTTTGCTTCGTCAGTCAGTAACTGGTCTTAATAATGCCGTTTTGGAAGTAGCAACGCGACGATGCGAGACGGCGCAAATATCAAGTGTGCAACAAGCGTTTGCGCACGCCGGATGGTAAACAAAAACAGCCTTTTGCCCTCGCCTTGTCGGTTGCGGCAACTTAAGGCGCAGCATCATGCCATCACAACGAAGTTCTTGTCCCTAACACGTTTGATCCGTTTGTGCGTACAGCACTTTCGTCGCACAGGCCCGAGAATGGCAGTCGGAGCGCGCTGGAAAGAAAAAAATATACAAAAGCGCGACGCGAACTTCCACGTGACACGGATTGGCCAATGGGGGAGCGGAGGAGGCTGGGGCGACAGGAGGCGGCTAAGAGAGGGCGAGGAGGAAGCGCCGGGGTGAGCGCGGTGGCGGCAAGATATAAGAATGGCGCTACTTTTATAAATATAGGGGCTTTACGTTCGGTGCGTCAGGGCTGCCCTCTCTCGCCACTGTTGTTTTGTTTATATATAGAGTCGTTTTGTTTGAGTGTCATAGAGAATGACTGTGTCCGCGGGTTTAAATTGCATGAGGTTGAAGTACGGCTGTTGGCTTATGCGGACGATATTGCCGTGTTTTGCACAGATTCCGACAGTATAACACAGGCTGTCAAATGTGTTAAACGTTTCTGTGCTGTGAGTGGCAGCGCAGTAAACTGGGGCAAGTGCCTGGGATTCTGGCACGGAGACTGGCCGGAGGCCCCGGACACCTTTGCCAACATCAGTTTCGTAACGACTCCGGTTAAATACTTGGGAGCTCCCCTCCAGTGCTACAAAGACAGTGAATCGTACTGGAGGAGTGAAGTCGATAACCTGCGGGACAAAGTAAACAAGTGGAATGGCTGGAATTGGTCTATGTTTTCCAGAGATACAATTTGTAACATTTTTTTAGTGAGCAAACTTTGGTATATCCTCCAAGTATTGCACTGCTCAAGGGTAAACATTCAGAAAATTCACCGTGTGTTCGCTGTGTTCGTGTGGGCATCGTCTTGGGAAAGATCAAGTCGAACCAATTTATTTCTTCGAGTTCGAAATGGAGGACTTGGTTTGTCACATTTGTTTTTGAGACAGGTAGTCAATCGATTTTCTTTCTTCAGGGACGTAAAAAACCCGTTCCTATACACTGTATGTCAACTTCGTCTGGGGAGACACTTGCCCAACATGGTTGTCTCAACCGGCAGTTTGCCCGGTGGTGTTTATGGTTTTCTTCGTGAAGTTGTGGTTTCTTGTAGGTTTTTGTCAGCGCGGTTTTCACTAGAATACTTGAGTGAAGTCAATCGGAAAAAATTGTACAAGGACCTTTGTGATGTGGTTCTACCCGTGCCTCTATATCGATCCCTTTATGGTGCAGGCCATGGGCACAATGTTCTAAAGCGCGTTAAGGCAATGCTAATACCGTCAGGTGTTAAGACTTTCTTTTTTAAGTTACACACAGGCACGCTCACTGTCAAACCATGGATGGCTGAAAGGGGTTTTTTTGTTCCCTGGGGCACCCATTGTATAATATGCAGAAAGGAGGAGACAATTGAGCATGTATTCCTGGATTGTTGGGATGCTGTTTTTCTTTGGGATGTGCTCCAGCGCACAATCAAAAAAGAATTCCCCCTCGATGCGTATGGCATTCGCTACTTGCCAATAGAAAGTGATGACGGCAC